>NC_135200.1:5033181-5336212 GCF_050948175.1 Xylocopa sonorina
TTTATATAACTACGTAATTAGCGGTGATATGGTACATTCGACCATTAAACCGATCGCACCGTTCGTGAAACAGAAACTTCCCTGTATCTATAATTTCATAAAATTAGAAAGTCTGCAACAGGTGAAAAAGCGCGTCGAGATCAGTGATCGCCTCGTTTTCCACCATCGTCGACCACGATACTGAGAAGGAAAAAAAAGAAAAGAAAAAGGCAACAATTTATATCCTCTCGTATCATCCTTATTAATTCTCCGTGCCTTTAATCTCTCGCGAATCTTCTAAACGACTCATTACGGAAAGATCTTATATGGCTGCGAACCGTGTAATCAGCTTACAAATACAACTTAATCAGCGTTGCGATTCGACGTTGGAGAAAATTCCGTTTCAAGAGAAGAGATTTCTCGTTACATTCTGGGATACGAATATGCGTTTTTCAGCTGCGCGCAAAATTTCATAAGGGAAACGATCGACGAGAGAAATCTCGCGGGCGGCATTGTGTACGTTGGCGCGGATCGCGTAAGATCGGCGGGGAAAATCTGGCGATCTCGAGCGTATTTATAGCTTTCGTTTTCAATGGAAATCGTTGGCCGCGAGGTATCGTCACGGTTAATAACGAAGCTGCGTCGGTAGGAGGGTACGCGTTTCGAATGTCGATGATTCGCGTCTAGTTACGAATTACAACGCGCGCCGCCGTGACTCATGCACGTATTTGCTTGCAATTAGCAGCGAATCGTTCGAAACGTCGCGTTCAACCCTCTCGACTCTGGTGGTGAACCAACCGCGAGTGGTCTGCGATGGCTGCTATTTAACGGAATTCGAATTCGCTCGATGCAACCTGACAGGGTATTATTAGAAACGAAAGTGTTTCTGTACGATGATTCATATTTCCGTTATACTTATTAAGCCTTTGACCACTGTTGGCGTCTAAAAGCGCTTGGAAGGCTTGCGCCTCTGATGCTGTAGACGCTTGGAAAACTTGCGATACTGTGGGCAACTAAAGCGGTTAGAGAACTTGTGCTTCTAATACTGAATGCGTCCCCAAAGGTGCTTAGAAAACTTGTGATACTGCGAGAACAATGCAGACGTATTATTTCAATGTTATCTATAAAACTCCTCGCATACGTAACTTCTCGCTAAACAGCTTTCCCTTAACGTTTACTTAGTTATTTTAGCGAACGATCAAAGTTTCAAGGATCCTCCTCCTCTCTACGCTACCTACATTAACTTGGCGTAATCTCAGCCTCGCTCGTTTCAATATCTCCAACGGACTAAATTTAATGACAAGGCGTGTGTTACGGAATTAATATGCAGCCACTCGAGAAGGACTCGAGGTAGACTCGCTCGAGAATAAGAGACACGAAAATAGAACGATACAGAGCCGCGGAAGAGTAGTTCGTTTCGAAAGCGTTGTCGATAATGATATCGGGACTGGTTTCTCGATACGGCTCGAATTTTTTTCATCGTAACAGAGAGAGCATCTCTCGCATGCGTCTAGTGGCGTCTCTCTCTCTCTCTCTCTCTCTCTCTCTCTCTCTCTCTCTCTCTCTCTCTCTCTCTCTCTGTGGACCCGTATCAGGGCTGTGCGTTGCCTACGCGATGAATTTTGATTAGTAGCCGGCGCTGATCCGCTCGAGGTACAATTAGGGGCGACGGACAGGACTCGTCGTCGATCGAATCGAAATAAAACCGCGAAAGAGAACGGTGAAAGATGATCTACGAGTCGGTCGTTCGCAGGGTGTACTGTATCGAGGGAAGACGAGACGGTGGGAAGTTCGAGTCAAGTGCGATCGCCGTTTCGAGAGCAATAAATTACTCTTTCTTTCACCTTTTTCAACGCGTAGTTTTACTGCCCAGGCGATACGAACCGGAGAGCTTTTCTTTCGCCCTGGTTAAACGAACGTCGTCGAGAACATTTAGCATATTTTATTCTTATGCGTTCCGTTCACCACGGTTACTCGTCTGGCACCAACACGCGCATCGAGTACCGCCATTAATAGGATAATAACAGTCGAACTTTTTCCCGTTTCTTTTCTTTCTCTCTAGTTAACTTTATATACATTTCCTTCATGGATCTATATATATAAGTATTAAGTAGTTGAAGAAAATGTTTAATTGAAAACAGAGCTCTAAAGTTTGTAAAACAACGACACGTGTAGTGTTACATACTCTATAATTAAACGTGTATGTTTAAACGAAATTTTCTCTAAGATCGAAATGAAAGTGTGTACACGAATTTAAGCATATGACGGAAATAATTATCGAGTAAAAAGTTTGACTTTTTCTATTCAATTAAAATCAGATCGTATGTTCGATAACTTAATTAGGACTTACTATGTATCGAATTCATTTTAATTGTACTTCCACGATCGTTATGTTTAAAAAACTGAACCAGAATTTCCCTCGTTAGCCAAGGAATACGAAGCGAGTATCGTGTATTTGTATCTTATAATCGAACGGATAACTCAATTTGGAGTTCGTAAGAAGAATCGTGGTGTCTCGAATGTTTTCACGCTCTCACGATTTTTCGATAGTCGAAACGACAGCTGCGACAACGGGACACATTTCAAATCGATTCAGATGCGAATCGGACCACGGCCCTTATCAGTGGCAGATGCGTTTGGGACGCGTTGGCGTCGCGTGCCGTTCGAAATCGCTTCGATATAATATAATATATGTGTATCAGGATCCACGATCGATCGTGGGCCGTTATTAAACGTAGGAGTGTTCGAACGATCGCGTGGAAAGCAGATTAAAGTAAAAACGATGTTATCTGTGGTACACTTGTTGCGAGAAACCGATCCGCGACGAGGTTGAACCAGAACGATGAAGCCTCGAGTCTGAGAGCAGCCACGCACCCAGAAACGTTTTCTGAAATATTTCACGCCATTTTTCGACATTGAACATTTCCTTCGATACGATTTTCAAATGATTTTTCCAGTTTAAAGGTCGACAATCAAACCTGGTACAACGCTTAAGTCCTACATCGTTTTCTCTAACTGCAAAGAGGCAAATAACGTTAACGAACCTGAGATATCCAAATTTATGCGAGGATAGTTTATAATTCTAATTGGAAAAGATTAACTTGTTCCTGAATTAATCACTGTCTTCATTTAAATATCGATAATATCACAATTCCAAGGTTAATTTCAATTCTCCTTTACATGTACTTACTATGTAGACAGAAAGATAAATAGATAAGTTAAGTAGAAAGTTCTATGCGAAGACAAATCGAATTTCTAATTCAAATTTTCGTTACTGTACATCGGTAGGCTAGATTATTCCACGATGGAAATTACTTGCTGCGCTTGAAAGGGAATCTCTCGATTGTTCCTGCGTTAATAATGAAATGATTTTCTCCGCGAGGAGTAATATCCTTCGAATCTTCTCATCGCTTAAACCCTTCCTCGAATACGTTCACTTCCCACTAGCTATCCGTTGGAGATACAAATCCCGTGACTGTATCTGCTCTCGCGATTAACCAGACGGTATCTAACGCTATAAAAACGTAATTGCCTAAAGTAAAGGGCAATTTGCGTCAGCGATTATATTTTTCAAAGGGAAGCGCGCAAAGTTTCACCCGGGGCCATCTTACGTCGAGGACGAGCGACCGCGTACAATGGCGGAGAAAAAGTTCCATTCTGTTACGGAGCAGAATGGCCCGCGAGATTTACATATCGCGGGAACAAAGGTTAAAGGACGCGTAGGTGAGCCGTACGTTTCCGCGCGTAATACCGGGTGAATTTATTCGACTCGTAAAACGACGAGCTGCAATTTCCACGGGCCCCCATCTCAAGACGCACCCCCGTTGTCGTAGCTTTTCGTGCCACTGTGCTCTGCTACCACGGTTCTAACGATGATCGCAGCCAGAGCAGACCTGCGAACCAATTCCTCCACCCCATTTGTCGGGATGTCAACCGCGAAACCTATTGTCCAATTTAATGCTGAAGGTTCATGCGGTTCTGAACGGGCATGTATGGAAAATGTTGCACTCGAAACAATGCGCGGTACGTTTCAGGGAGAGAGAGCCACGGGAATGTTATTAAATGCGAATGCGTGGCGCACAAAAGGGACGAGAAAATAGCTGGTGTTCAAGTGAATTTGTTTGAATTCATTCGCCCTTTTTGGTCGCATCGTTTACGTTTATGCAGGATGTTTCTTCTTGACCGCTGTTATTATTTTGAAGTGAAAATTATTTTTTTCTTTTGGTAAATTGTAGAGTGCATGTAAGGACGAGTTTTCTTGCTGTCTGTATTTACGTCGTTCATTCTAGCGAGTCGTCGTTTTTCGTCGATTATAGACGATTAGTAACACTCGAGCACAACCATGTGTTTTATATGTATTTATAAGAAGCTTAGCTTTGCGTTGGTGTCATTCGTGCCATTCTTTAACAACAGATTACCTCTGTATTACTCGCAAGTTTTCAACCCGCCAACCCTTAAACTTTAAGTTGAATTTTTAAAGAAAATTGAGAATAAAAACCGTTTTTATCTTCATCCGGGTTATTTGTACCTAATGCGAGTAGTTAGAAGTTGAATTGTTAAAGAAAATTGAGAGTAAAAACTGTTTTTATCATCATCTGGGTTATTTTTTTAGCCAGAACGCAGGAAACGTTCGCTAAACAAGGACAAAGACCTCGAACAGCTCGAAGCTACCAAGAAGACCAGTAAATCCCTTGAAAGATCTCGGTCGACCGTAAATATACGATGCGCTCCCACGCATGACTCTAATGCGATTGCTATACGTACTGCTTCACCTACCGCCGGACGCGTCCGGCGTATCCGTAGAAATATATTTCTTTATTGCACCGGACATGTATACATGCACGCGATATACGCTCGTAAACGCGGCCCACCTACATGTCCACTTTACACGTTCCTCGAGCGTTTTATCGAAGCGCGCCTCGAACGGTTCCTTTCGGTTTAGCCGCTAAATAAATAAGCAATTTCGAATTTTTTTCTACTGCCTCCCGCGCCTTTGAGAGGCGCTCGCTTTTCATCCGACGTCGGGGATTAACGCAGAGATCGACGCAACGAATGGCGATCGAACGCACTCGAACGTGACGAGGTTGCGCGAATTTAAGACTTGACTCGAGGCGTTTTGTCATTTGTTTTGAATAAGAAATAAAATTTTGAGTGCTAGCAAAATTCTAACAAGTAAAAATTTGAATTAATAAATTTTCTATCGATCGAAATAGTGGCTGTGAATTTTCGAAAATTCTTTTCAGCATTGAAAAGCATAGTTTGTAATTGAGAAGGTTGTTACACCACGGATAGAGTTCTAACCCCTTCTATTTCGAGTCGCCATCGTAGCTACCGGCTACGCATGGCCACTTGACCGAAAGGGAAAAAGAATGAATTATCGTTTCGCCATTGAGCAGAGGAAGGAAAATTGGACGGCTAGGATCGATACGTGAAAAATAACCGCCGTGTCTCGCCACTCGACGTTATCCGACTTCTATGTTCTCCTTTTCGAGGGCTTTTTGATAAAAATATCAGGACGTCGAGGGCTTGTGGTATCGTTTCGCGTACGTGGCTTCCTCTCTGATATCCTCAACCCTGTTGAAATCAATTCTGAGCAGATACGTGAATACTGTAATAATAACTCGAGTAAAAGTGACGCGAGGTTGTTGCAGTTCCGTTTTCTCGTACATATTAATATTAACTTAATTATCTTACGGAAATAATAAATTTTTCCACACTATATATCCTTCTTATTGTCTGTCTCGACGAAGGTACTGCTTCTGTTTGCACTTCGATGCACAAAATTGATATTGTGTGCAAATTTTCTTATTTCCTCCAGTGGAAGTTAAGAATATTATTAACCACCACCGAGTATTATATTTTAATTTAATACTCACGCGTATATAATATATAAACGAACAAGAAATATTGTTTCCTCCTGGTATAATAAAAAACAGACAGCAAGTGTTACCGTGGAAGTCGTTCTTACATTTCGATAACATCTTGTGTCATCGGTTTTTAGTGTTCCTTTAGTGGAAAAAAGGGAAGTAAATTATAGCCTTTATGGTTTCATCAGTTTTTACAACCGCTTGAGTTTCGCAACGATCCAGATTTGGCAACGAACACGCGTAACGCAAGGTAAAGAACCGTCGTCGAAGGAGCCGAGCAGAGGTGCAGATAAGGGTAATTTGCGTCGTACGTTTCAAATTGCCAGGTTTCGTTCTTGCGGCTGATGTTCTTTCTCTCTGAATCGGCGAGCCGCCGTAGATCACACCAACTCTCAGGACTCGTGCAATTACGATTGTTTGTAATTACGCGAGCGAGAACGCGTCGATGCGATCGGGAAATGGAGAACAGCGTGTAATATCATTTCTTTCTTCTTACGAGGATAACACTGTAATTTCTGGTACTTGTTTAATAAGCCTCGTAGAATTCTAATTAAACCTCGTTCGATAAACCGTATCGAATATGTTTCAAATAAATTTCTACGTAACGTATAACATTTTCACGTAACACCGTTCGTTTGTTAATTATACGACGATAACGTCGGCTGTGCTTCATTATCGTAATTTTTCTGTTGCAGGCGCATGTGGTCTCAGCTTTCGAGCAATCCTTGTCCAACATGACGCAACGTCTGCAACAGCTCACTGCGACCGCCGAAAAGAAGGTAATAATCCCATTACCAACCTAACATTTCTCTCGAACTCCGAACAAAAACAACGTCGTATCAAATCCCATCGAGTGGATTTTGCGCGAATGTTCACTGCGAACGCTACTCGCCATTCGAATATGAAGTCTCGAACCGTACGTTGATAGCACGCTGAAACGAAATTTCCCACGACACCAAATGTGTACGTCCTCGCTAAAAATTGTTAACGTAAAGAAGTCAAGAATGGCCACGAGCCTCGTATGCGACAGAAGCGAACGAACATCCGACCCCGTCTCTTCCTCGTTCATAAGTTAACCTCTCGGTTCCCAACCCCCTCGATCTTGAGCCAGGGACACAGAAATTCCCGCTTCCGGCGATGCACGCGAATCAAAACGGGAGCAATCCTGGCAGTCGGTCGCAGCCATCGAGACTCTTTCGCAATCGAAGGCTAGACCGACCAGGTGACTTGAAAATCATGCAATTGTTAAGCAACCAGTCGAACGATCAAATTAAACTGGTTAACGGTACGATCGTGATTCCAATCTCTCCAGAAGACGCGAAAGCTCTCGATCTCCGAGTGCCAGACTCGGAGAACGCCTCCCTTAAGTCGAACTCGACCTCGTCGAGAAACTCTGCTCGTTTGTCCGTCTCTAAATACGTCAGAAAGCGACCAAACGACGACTCGAGGACAAAGAGGGACGTTAAACGACATCCTGACGCAGAGACGAAGGCCACAACGAAGCTGTTGGATCCGCAGGAAGAACGGAAGGCGTCAGGTGGCGCTGCGTTGGGGACGCTTGGCAATTTACAGACGAAATTGGGACGAGGACTGAAGAGTATCTCGAACAAGTCGAAAGCACGAGCGATGGCTCGTTTGGAGACCAAGAAGGGGTTGAATAGCTCTGCTGGGTTGAATCCAAGTAGTTTGGGAGGAGCTCGTCGTTTGTCGATCGGTGGGAAGAAGGCGAGGAGGAACTCGTTGTCATCCGAAGAGGGGAAAACAGGCAAAGCTAAGAAAGAGTCGAAGTCGACGAAGCAACTGTTCAGCACGAGCGAGTCGTGGAGCAACGACTCGGTGGTCAGTCATTCGGATAACTGCGCCTGCTGCCACAGCCGAGAACCTTGCCCCTTTCATGGATGCGAGCCCAACGATGGGAAATGAGAGCGTTGCGTTTAGTCTGAAGATCCAGCGATCTTTAACGATCAGAATGAACAGCACTCGAGCATCAGAAAGTGTAAAAACATCGTGAAAGATTAATCAACGGATTCCATCCGCGCGGCTTTTACTCGACTAGAAAAAAAGATGAAAGTAGCTACTCGAAGAAAGCGAAAAGAAAATCAGAAGGAAGTCGAACGCTGTACGATTACCATGGATAGAAAAATATCGAAGACCACCGGAGGGAGCGAGCCCGCCGCTAATTATCTCGTCCATACGTTCGCATATATAATTTCTCTGCGTGTCATAAAACCTGAAATAAAACCTAATGAAAAATCGACCGAGGCATTCCTGCGTTATTCAGCTTTATACGGTTCTACGCAAGAAAAAGGAACTTTCCCTCCGTATTCCTCTCTCTCTCTCTCTCTCTCTAATTTCCTTTGTAACGAGATAAATCACGAATCGCGGAGTTACCAATGAACACGCGTCGTTCGTAACTTTCCTGGTCGAGCAGAAGTGACGTTTCTAAAAGCAGTTTCTAAAAGACACGAATCAAAGGGTTCATCGTTCGTCCACCCATCGATCGCAATGTGACTGCTCGTGGTCACTGAGAAAAACTATTCGTAATCTGTGAAATTCTCCATTCTCGTTACAATACACTTTAAATCTCTCCTGAATGCTGTCAAAAATAAAAAAAAAACTCGCACGATTGTAATATTAACGCGTTGTAATTTTCAGGATTCCGAACTTCAAGAGTTACGAGAAACGATCGAGAGGCTGCGTAAGCAGAGCGCCGAGGCTGGGTTGAACAACGGGCAACACGCGAACAATGGTCGTCGTCACACCCTGGGCGACTCTGATTCGGGTACAACAGGCTGCACCGGGAACAGCAACCACCAGGGCGCCTCGATGGCCAGACAATTGTCCGCGGACAGCGTCACGTCGTTGAACTCGCTGAGCAGCGCCTGCTCGGCCAGCAGCCATCAGAAGAAGAAGGGCTGGCTTCGCAGCTCCTTCTCGAAGGCGTTCTCCAGGTCGCGAAAGAACAGGCACGGTTCCGTCTCCGACGCTGAGGACTGCAAAGAGAGCACAGGGGGCGATTTGAGCGCGCCTAGCAGCCCCAGATTGCCAACCGCTTCTAAACACGACTCACCGCATGGACAAGGCGCCAGGAACAACGGGCAGAAATCGCCGGAAGTGGAGAATCCGTTGACCGGTAGCAAGAGCAGCTCTGCTTTGTATAAAAAGGAGGACGAAGACGTGGTGGAGTTGAAGAAGCAGCTCAGGGAGAAGGATCTTGTGTTGACGGACATCAGACTCGAGGCGTTGTCCTCGGCGCATCAGCTGGAATCATTGAAGGACACCGTTATTAAGATGAGGGTAAATATCGTGCTTGTTTTTTATAGTATCCTTTTAATTTTGTTTCATAATTCGTGTCCTCGCGGCGTAAAATTGCAAAGAGTGAGCTCGAAAAGGGAAATGTCTCTTTTGCAGAACGAGATGCTTAACTTAAAGCAGAATAACGAACGCCTGCAGCGACTAGTAACGTCGAAATCGTTGACATCCTCCCAGTCATCGTTGCCCAGTGACCCGGACAGACGCTTCAGCATGACGGAGGTGGCCTCCACCGTCGCTGCGCTTGCGAACGGCGATACCAGCACAACGGCAGATCAGCTGGAGGATTTAAGTGTACCAGAGCATCCGGTGGTACCGTCGACCACGACGAGCGCAGGGGAACCGACGCTGGAACAGGACACGGATGGGAAACGAATCAACGTTGCCATTTATCTGGGCAGCGAGACGAACTTCAACTACAACCTCGTGACCGGAAGCACCTCGGACGGTAGCATTGGCGAACCTCCGCACTGCGTCATCGCGAACGTCTGCATCAGCAATAAGACCACGTGGGACTCCCTTGATTCCACTGTCAGGCGTTGCTTCAAGGAATATGTCTCGAGGGTTGATCCTGTGACAAACTTGGGTCTGGGAGTCGAATGCGTTGCTGCCTATCATCTTGGTGAAGCTTCTAGGTAAGCCGCGATCGATCGCTCTGCTCTACTACAGAGAACTCTGATTAGTCTAATAGCTTGAGAAATTAATGTAATCAATTCTGACACTGTAGTAATAGTATCTTTAATACAGAAATGGTAAAGCTTCATTTCTTTGATCATAAAAACACTAAATACATAATTGCATCGAAATAATTGTATGCTTTAAAAGTACTACTCGCGAATTCTGAATATGTACAATACAAGCATTCTGTTGGCCTCTTCGAATACAGATGCACTACGGATTCCCAGCATCCAGAATTGCTTCCCTGCGGCTACCTGATCGGTCACGTGAAAACCATTTATTTGGTGCTTTCCGGTTACTCCTGGCTCGCCGTGGACACTTTAATACCACGATCCATTGTGCAACGATTGGTATCTCTGCTAACGGAGCATCGCAGGGTGATTTTATGCGGGCCGAGCGGTACGGGCAAGAGCTATCTGGCTGGAAAATTAGCCCATGCCTTGGTCGATGCCGATAACGATACAAAGGATGCTACGGCGGTGGCCACGTTCAACGTGGACCACAAGTCCAGCAAAGAGCTCAGGCAATATCTGGCGCACATCGCCGAGAGATGCGATTCGAACGCGGCTGACGAACTACCGAGGGTGATCATTCTCGAGAACTTGCAGCACGCCGCGTCTCTCGGAGAGCTATTCAGCGGCCTGCTCGGCACTAGACACTCATCTTGCCCAGCTATTATTGGTACCATGAGCCAGGCCACTTGTAGTACCACGAATCTCCAATTACACCACAATTTCAGGTACACCTCGTATCTTTTCGTTTATTCTTCGGTAAGGGACAATGATAAAATAGTACGAGTCAAGATTTTCTCTGGTAAAGTTCGTAATAGCGTGTCACATACACACTATTTTGTGAGCTACAACTTTTGCTTGCACTCATTGCTTCAATTTAATTACAGGTGGGTGCTGTGCGCCAATCACATGGAACCAGTTAAGGGATTCTTAGGTCGTTACCTTAGGCGGAAGCTGTTGGAGCACGAGTTACGCGAATGCGGTGGGACTAGAAACGCAGAGATGGCAGCGGTCGTCGAATGGTTGCCACGGGTATGGCTGCATCTGAACAAGTTCCTAGAGACCCATAGCAGTTCTGATGTAACAATAGGTAAGCTTCGATTTAATTTACGCCCGATTCACCGTGGTCTCTGTGTTTTATCATGAACAGTTGAGATGTAAATGCACGTATTCCAGGGCCACGGCTATTTCTATCTTGCCCGATGGAAGTAACGGGTTCTCAAGTATGGTTTACGGACCTGTGGAACTACTCCGTGGTACCGTACTTGGTAGAAGCAGTCAGAGAGGGATTAACACTTTACGGTAGACGTGTCAGTGGAAATGGGAATGGGGATACCTCTTGGGAAGACCCGACTCAGTTTATCACCTCGAGTTACCCATGGATTTCCACGCACGCTGTGCACGGTGGCAGCGATGCTCTTCTTCGTTTACGACCCGAGGACGTTGGCTACGACCTAGTTGCATCTGGACACGCATCTGGAGTCGGTGCATCAAGCGTTAATAGTCTGGGCAGCACGCACAGCGACACTGAAGGAGATCCATTAGTTAGTATATTTTTTATTTATTCAATAATGTTCATCGCTGCAAAAAAAAGTTTCGAATATCCAGTGTATACTATGGAGATTTTTTTAAACGATTAATAAAAATTTCTCGTTGTTACAGCTGAATATGCTAATGAGGTTACAGGAAGCAGCGAATTATTCGAGTCCTCACAGTAACGACAGTGACTCGGTCACCTCCCTTGACTCGTCGCACACTCGACACTCCGAGGATTTAAGTTCATCGACATCTTCGTCGAGAGGTGTAGAATCAGCACTTTAATTCAATAGCCCTACCGTCTCTAATGAAGCTCGAGAAACGCAACCTGATCGTGTATCAAGGCCAGTTTGTAATACCCAATTTGAGAAGCAACAATTTATATCTATTCGGGCGGACGAGAACAAACGAATACGAAAATTCGGGAAGAAAATAGGGAAAGAATCAAAAATAAATTTTTGATACATTTAAGAAAACAAATCTCCTCTTTTTTGACTCTTTACGATAAGACGGATATCGAACGGATATCGAACGATCGAACTGTAAGCGTGAACCTACGATACTTTCGACAGTACGTGATACGATACTCTTCATAAAATACGTCCTTCCATTTGCTCTTCTATAAGGTGATGATGTGCATTATCAAAGGAAATTAGAGATCGTCGAAAAAAAAAATGAAAAAAAAAAAAAATTCGTTTTTCAACGCCTACAGCTGGCCTATATATTTAGTCTACATTTTTATGTGCGTCATGCACCTCGGTGTGATATGTAATTAAATAAGAGACAAGCAAGCGATTACTTCTACATGTTCTTTGAATATACCGAGACTTGTGTAAACGCGCGTACATCGCCGTACCGATGCAATAATCTACGCTGCCGTTACGGAAGTACCAGTCTATTTTAAACAGATACATTTCTACGATGAAATCAAGTAACGACTAAGTGTAGCTTAACGCGGGGGTCTACTCGAGAAAAATTTGGATGGAATATACAGTATTATCGTAGGGCGTAAAACAGAAACGGCTTCGAACTGAGCCAACTGACTTCAGGATCGAGGAACCGCGATTCCTCTCGTCCATTACTTTCAGGTAATAGCTTATCTTATTTGATATACAGATCTCATGGACGGACCGCTCAACGGAGTATTGTTTCGCCTTCAGAAGTACAGCGCAGTTCGAAGTGAATACTGATGGGTGTGCGTGCAAAAATAGTCTATTTATACATACTTTGCTACGAAAGCTCTATTTAATTAAAAAAAAAAAATGTTAATATAATTATATAAATATATATAAATATATATATATACACACATACAACCTAACGATGATGATGGCGCTAAATGTATGTTACGGATAAAATTTATAATTAGCCAGTAAGCTACGTGAGTAATTCTGGTCATGTAACATTGTAAATAGAAAAGACAAGCGAGTGGAATATACGAAGGCGCTAGATGGAAATTTTGATTCGAAGTGTCCCATGATAGCCTGCGAGATCTCTTTTTTGGTAATGGCATGTAAAGTGTAAAAAGAAGACGGAAGTATGGTAGAGGACAAAGGAATTGAATCCTTCATGTGCAATTTACCGGATTGCAGCGTATATCAACTGCCAGGATAGACAGATGATAACACAGGCTACGACAGATATACATATTGTACATGTTCAATAAAAATCTTGGGAGTCGATTTTAGATTTCAGCCGGGCTGGCACGATGTTCTGAATACGATGTGCATGTATAATGTAACGATAATACAGTCGCATTTACAGGTTTTTTACGTTTGTACCGTATTTATACGCTGTACGACGCTGCACTCGACCTTTATTTAAATAACGATAATTATTGTGTCATCAAATAAATCACACTAAACTTTACACGGTTAACATTGATTCGATGGCTCTCTTTAACTAGCTTGATTTATCTACTTTAATATGAGTTTCAATCTTATATATTATTGATTGTATCGTCCAAACCGTAAGTCTTACAAGAAAATGACAAAGAATATTGAAAAGAGCAATAAATTTGCTACCATAGTAGTTCCTATTTTACCCTGAAACTCGAAAACAGGTGGATCAATTTTCAAATTATATCTCCCGCTTTAGAGGTAAGGGAGAGAGAGAGAAAGATATATAAGGAAGCTATAAGAAAGAGTGAGACAGATGATACCCACCCTGCTCCAGAACCCGTGGCGTCATCTCTGCAAAAAGTGCTCAAACTGGTCGCTCAGCGTTATCAACAGCGAAGTAAACTAGTGAAACACTGACGCCATCTCTCGGAAAATCGCTGAAACTAGTAGGGCATTAGTTTCACTACTTTCCGCAGAGATGGCACTAGTAGTTTTTGAGCGTTCACTTCGCTGTCGATACTTATGTGCGACCAGTTTGAGCACTTTTTACAGAGATGGCGCCACGGGTTCTAGAGTAGAGTGGGGTATCATCTGTCTCACTCTTTCTTGTAGGTTTGCTTATATATCTTTCTCTGTCTTGCCTCTAAAGCGGGAAATATCAAGTAAATTACAATAAAACTATATATGAGAACGCATATATGCGTTCATAGCGCTTAAAGGGCTAGTAAAACTACGTTTAATTGTAGTTCTAACTATTCTATAGTAATATAGGTAACGCTGAAAAGATATGATGGATAAATAGGGTTCTTGCACTTTGGGATACATAGATAAATTGTAATTGTTTTATTTTATATCTCGTCTGGGCTTATCTTACGGAACTTCATATCGTATGCTCAGAAATATTAATCGTGCAAAAGTTACAAGTATTGTACTTTCTATAATTTAAAGAGAGGAGAAAATGTAGGTGTTGCCTAGACAACAATCATTATTCGTACCCTATATAAGTAAAGGAGTTTAGAAAATTTTAAATGAATCGCGAATAACTTAAATGTAATGCGTAGTCCTTAGCATGATATCGTTTTCGAGAAATGAATTGATCTCTCGAAAACGTTACCAAGTACCCAGGTCCACCCCGTGGAGGTGACTACGCAGGGACCCATCCCTAATTTCCCTAATCCCATCCACCCTCCATTACATCTGTGTGTTCTCGGTACAGAAGGTACCGAGGACTGACTCTACTTCAATAATTTAAACGCGGAATCCACAATACATTTTCGAAAATCTATCAATGATTTTTAGAAATTGTAGTATGGACTTTGAGGTGCGAGGATAACGAGAAATGCCATTATCTTACCAGAAGTGAGATCTTTAAAGTGACTCTACTAACGCTTTAGAGAAATGCAAGTGTTTCGCAAAAGGGAATACGATACGCTATTCTATATTCTATTATAAGAATCTTGATGAAAATGGAAACAAAATGAAGTTATGCTAACATTAAGAAAAGAAACTAAGATGAAGCAAATTTAGATAAAGTTCGCGACGCGACGAAGACGAACAAGTACCAATAAACCTGCGTTAAATTCTCGCGAGCGCATTCTACCCGATGGTTCCACGCTAATCACTAGGCGAACCATACCCGACGCGAATCGCGAGCAAATTAAGTTCATGCCACGTCTTACGTCGAAACAGCTGATACCACGCTCTCCCCAATGGTGAATGCGGGTACCATCGCGATCTCAGCGAGACTTAGCATTAGGACGCATTGCCCAACGACAAGAACGAACTTCGCAGACCGCCCCAAGTCGTCTTACAGCAGGTCCGAAGACCCCAGCGACACGGGGTAGGAGCTACTCGGAACGAACCCGCGTGAGCGCGTCCAATGTACTAAGCCTATACCCAAGTCGAGTACCCAACGGGCGTACCAATCGACAAGGGCTGCGAAATCACAATGGGCACCGAAAACCACATCAGTTTGATTGAGTATCGACTATTTCGCTGCGTGGAAATGAAAGACTAAATCTCGAACGAATAAAAAAGAAAAGAAAAGAAAAGGAAAGCTACGTGAAGCGATTTCACGCAGTACAAACTTAGAATGCTCAAGGGAGAATGTAACGCATGTTTATCGGCACTGACTACACGCGTAGAAATGGCTATTTCTCACTTCAGGTAAGAAAATGGATTTCTTTACAATTTTGTTACAATTCAGTTACAATTAAATTACTTAAATCTAAGCGCTTATAACTAAGGACGCACGCATCCCACGGCGATCCAACGGTGATCCAGTGTCAAACGTAGAAATTGAGTTGAAGAGAAAACGAAAAAAGCTTTTCTTGATTATAATTTGAGAAAGAATTTTGGAAAAGGTAAAACTCCAACGCTGTATTCACCGGAAATACCATTTCCTCATTTGCAAATATAAGGAGAATAATGATACTGCTTTACGATTATAGAATACAAAATAGTTGATCAACCCCACGATGATTTCAAGCCAGTTGTTGCCCATGTAGAAATTTAGAAACGCGGAAATTAAAATAAAGGAGAGACTAAGTCGATTTCCAACCATCGAACAATCCTTCGTTGAGACAAACACCGCAGAGAGATAGAAATTAATACAGATTATGCAGGATTGTTTGAAACGTCCCTAATTCCGATCAATGGTGTTTATACAAAAATAATGAGAATAATATCCTATGAACTGATTAATGTCGACCATAATTATACTCGATTGAAATGAATTAGGGAAGTCAGGATAGAAGGGATTCGGGTTACACATTTATAAAATTACATTATGTGAATGTACAGATACGTTCACTAAAATTAACTTAAACTATTTGCAATCCAACTTAAACTTTCAAAGTCCTGAAAAGGACTTGAGAGATTTAAATTGTACTGCAAAGGACTCGATAGTAAAAGTACCAGTGATTAAATTATTCTAATCAACTGCAAAATTAATGAAATAGTAGTTGGATAAAATAAATAAATGAAATAATGAAAGTAAATCTATGAAATCTTTATGCAAAACAGAAGTTATAAATCGTAATCTTTTAATTGATTCGGGTACTTTTAGTATCGAGTTTACAACTATACTTATGTCTACGTGCGTAGTCCTTAGCTTGATATCGTTTTCGAGAGACCGGTCTCTCGAAAACGTTACCAAGGGCCCAGGTCCACCCCGTGGAGGTGACTACGCAGGGACCCAATAATACACTTCTAATTGCATTATATTTTTGGTTTTTTCGAATTCAAAAATATTGAATAGAATTCTACTATCACCACCGAATAGTTAAATCTTTAATTTGTTCACTTGCCGTTCACCGCCGTCTACAATCGTCCACAATCGTCCACGATCGTCCACAATAGTCCACAATCATGCACAATTGTCCATCAGTATTCGAAATCGTCCACCAGTGTTCGAAATCGTCCACCAGTGTCCGCAATCGTCCACCAGTGTCCGCAATCGTCCACCAGTGTCCGCAATCGTCCACCAGTGTCCGCAATCGTCCACCAGTGTCCGCAATCGTCCACCAGTGTCCGCAATCATCCACCAGTGTCCACTACCCTTGGCTACTCCACCGCCGCCCACTGTCATCCACCACCATCCACAATCATCCACCAGTGTCTACTACCCTTGGCTACTCCACAGGAAGCCACCAGCAGTGACCAACCCCATCCTCATCATGACCTTCTCGCTACGGCGTCCAAACGGCCAAAAGACTTTTGGCAGCCTCACACTCTTTATATATACGCATCCCCACTATCATCAGCGCCCCACTATCGTCAGCGTCCCACTGTCGTCAGCGCCCCACTATCATCAGCGCCCCACTCTCGTCAGCGCCCCACTATCATCAGCGCCCCACTGTCGTCAGCGCCCCACTCTCCTGAAAGTCGTAAGTTAACAAAATCAATTTTCTGGCTATAGTACTTGCTATAGTCGAAGCTAATGGCTGCCATAGAGATATGTTTGGTACGCCCTCTATCTATATCAAACAAGATTTTTGTATATATTAACCTAACCTTATTTTCACATTAAAAGGAAGATTATATTGTAGATTTTTTAGTTACGAATGCTATTATTGAACATTGTATTTATAAGTGTTTAGTTAATTTTCGAGTGGTTCTCTTACCAAGGAAAGATATTAATAAATATGAATACATAACCTTAAATATGTTTAGTATATTTCTTTATTAATGTAAAGAAATAATATATTCAACTCAATTTTACTTGATTATTCGATATGGAAGTGTAAGTATCCTGATTTCTGTATTAGCAATTTCATTTTTGTATGTAATTATTAAAAATACTTGGAATAAATTTTATGTCAGATTGAAGGAATGTTCCGCATACTTAAGCAATTATGAAGTTTTACATATTTTACAAAATATAAAGGCAAATAAAAAGCAAAAAATGAAGCAAAATCAATTAGCAACTATAACGTATCAGACAATAAGGTATTTAGAAGAGACTCCATGTAAAAGGCAGTCACCTGAAAAAATTAGAGACTTTTTAAAGGCTTTAGAACCTTTTAAGCTGACAAAATGTGAAAAGTTAACTCTTTTAAATGTGTGTCCAAAAACACCTCTTGAAATACAATTGGTAATATATTATATTAATATAAAATGTATGAAAATGTATATTTTAAATTGAATATATCCTTTTGGTAGATCGTTGAAGATAGCGAAGATCGTTTAACCGATGAAGATGTAGAATCTCTTCTTCAAGTCGTAACAAATTACCTAGGTGAAGAAGAGCAAGACGAGAAAGATGGATAAGTGGTCTCCTCTGTTTTAACTTTATAAATTTTTTAAAAAACATTTTACATACGTTATGTACATTTTATTTATAAGAAACAGAAATGGAAATAGTATAATATTAAATACAATTGTGCAAGTGAAATTTTGGTTGGTTGGAAATTATCTTTTCTGATCTCCAAGATCATCTATGGAATCTTCGTCGATCTAAAAATGAATTAAATATTGCAAATTATATATATTTTACAGGTATTCGAAATATTAATCATTGTTCTTACCTGTGGCCATTTTTCTGGAATCACCTCAAAGAGATCATCTTTCACATCTCCTTGTATGACTATTTCATCATCTCCTGTTACACTAGACCCGCATGCAAATTTACTGCCAAAAAATTTTGCAGCTACCTTTAAATCTATGTCTACGAATGAAAAAATTAATTTTTAATTTAGAAACTAAACATTCTTTTTAGATTTTCATATTATACAAACGAGCATTTTATATTACCAAAAGTGCTTAAACCAGTTACAACTGTAACTGATTTCTTTTTTCCTCTGGGTGCTCTAGATACAGTCACTAATTTTGGAACGTCATCTTTTTTCTTTGCTTTTAGCATACCCTTGCCACCACGTTTTTGCCGTTTCTTTTCATCTTCACCTCCTCCTGCTTCTGTGGTATTATCTTCTACTGCTCGTAAGTGAACAAAAATTATAGTATAATAGTAAAATTTTCAATTAAACATAACATAACTGTTATGTAATTTTCTATGTACAAAATTATAGTTACCTAATTTAACTTTCTCAAATTCTGTTGGTAAATTTCTTTCTAGCCATTGCTTACATTTTTCATACTCTGGATAGTATTCACAGTACTATATAACAGATGTAGAAATGAAATTTGAAAAATTTCAAAATTCGACAATCAACGTTTTGTCACATGTTATAAACTTCAGTTATCGATTAGCTAGGAGTGCCTTACCTCGATAGGAAGAGAACAGTTCCCACAGTATTGTACTTGAATTGGATAAGTGACATTAGGATCGGGTCCTAGACGCAAATCTGACTGTTCTTCTGCCGACATTCTCTTAGACGCTTAACCTCACTTTCGAACAGCTCGACACAGATTTTCCTTCCTAAAACGTTAAGAAATGTTCAATTCTTTCGATTCAACTTCATTTGTTAAGAGAATAATATCCCACTGATTTGTAATGTTTTTTAATGTACAGCACAGCCAGTTACCTATTTAAATGGAGAGCACGTAAGGTTAGAGTACTGTCATCTAGTAATTTTCACTCTGTTTTGTTACGTCCTGAAAATGATTCTATTCCCAACAATTGCTACCAATCAAAGAACGTTCGAACAGCATTCAACTTCAAAGGGAACCGAATCATTTGATACACCGGTAACGACGAATGACAAACGTTTCAGGAGCTACGAGGGGCGGATCACGTGACGTGATCCACCAATCAGTGACGAGGATACGATAAGCTGCCAGCCAGGAGGACCAATGACGTACATTAGACTTTGTACTTCGTTCGAAACGCACGTGCGGTAGAGAAAAGCGGCTCGAAGTGCCTCAGAGTTAGTGTGCTGCCTCGTGAAAAGAGTCGGACGTCGTTTTAGGATATAACTTGTACGAGGTGTGCGCGGGTGTTACTGTGGATAATAAGGACGTGTCGGGTTCGACGGTCGTGTGAAAGCTCGAAAGGGATTGTCAGAGGAAGATGACATTGGGTGCACAAATCGAGGCCTCCACGGAAAATGGGAGTATGAAAATCCCTTTGCTGAATGGCAATGAGGACCGTTCGAGTACTGGTTAGTATATGGTGATATTATAATCGACGATTATAAATATCTTTACTTGGTACGATCAAATGGCACCGTCGATCGTGTTATGTAATGATTCGATCCGATTATTATATTTCGCTCGTACTAATGTGCGCCTTTAACAATGCCGCCTCGGTTAGAAGCCGGGCCCTTGGTGTTATGTAACGCGCGAATTGCGCGAATCTATGTACCACGGGGTCATATGAGCCACGAGTTTTACAAGAGAGAGACTAGCAGAAGACACGATCCCTGCTAGCAGACGAATTTTCATCCGTTCGTCGTGCCCCGTTTATCACAGGCAATCCGCTATTCCTTTCGTCTCGATATACTTGCCACTCGTTTCGCGAATAGTTGCACAAGAACGCGTGAACGTATCGTTTTCGCGTGCTCCTTCCTCTAGCTTCGAACTCGAACCTCCAAATCGATGCACGATCTCCGTTTAACCTTTCATTCCCATTACTCTCGTGCCTCCTATTATTATCAAGGTATACCAAATTCGTTCGTACTTTAAAGGTAATTGAATTACTGCGAGCACGTGATTGCTTGGTTACCCTCTGGATGATGAAACCATGTTACCTGTCCTGTTTAACCATTCATTTCTATACCATCCCACTTTACCGTTTCAAAATTTCCACTGCTCGTCAAAGCTGCTGCTGAGTAGTTCGTTATTACACTTTTTCCGTTGCGTATTCGCCTCTACCGTTCTCTTGGCCGAGCTTGTAAATATCCAGTGAAACATAATTATTTGACTGATTTTATTTGTTGTTGGATTTAGATAATGATCTTGATCAGATGTAATAACGTATGTATTTTTGATTCATTGGTAGTTAATACAGGTCTGAAGATGATATACCGTGTCTGCCAACAATGAGAATTATGTAAACTATGTTGCACAATTGTACCACGTTTTGTTTCGTATTTAAACGATGGTTTGATTTGCATAGTCTCGTAGCACATGTTTTGTCAGTTCTCGAAGTCGAACAGCTAACGGGGAACAAATATATGGTCAGTCTGAGAAGAGTCAAAAAAATTTTCGGTGTAAAGGTTATTCGTCTTTGTCAATTGACACTAGGTCCGTTTCGTTAATTTGATATTCTTTTAGACCTCCCTTTCCGTGAAAAAAGAGTGGAAAGAAAACACGTGCATGCTAACGACCTCACGCACATAGGCGTAGCAACGCGAAAATTAGACATAGTATACTATAAACTATAAAGCCGAGGTGTCATTACTGTTGAACATTTGCTTAGAATTGTATTCAATTTACCTTTTATTCGAGACGTCTGTAATTGTAATCTTTCGATGATTCTTCCATGACTTTATCGATACTCGTCTTCATAATATTATTTTAACAAAGTGTTAAAAATATTGTTAAATGAGAAAATAATAAAAATCGCAAAACGTTGAACTTTAATGTTATAACATCGAAAATTTTATATAAGAACACGCATGTTTTGAGGAAACAATAGTGAATTACAAAGAATTACCGATAGCAAAGGTTATCAGTGTTCTTTCTAACGTTGTGTTCCGTTCCCTTAATATCTTTGCTACTGATATATTAAAGTGATATTTTACTGAAATATCTGGCATGGTTTTGAAATATGCTTATTTTACTGTAAATTTTTAAATATTATAATTTGTATCCAAACGTTATCTATGGAATTTTTTATAACACTAATTTTCAACTTAAAAGTATACAGTTATTTCGTCTGAGAATTGTTTATTGCATCATGGAAGCATCTGTTATGCTTAGTTAAAGATTCATTGTTTTTGACGTTAAGACTACACAGTTTGCGTCAAGTTTATATCAAATCTTCAAATGTAGCTATTCTCTCTCTCTCTCTCTCTCTTTATGACACACACACTTACACTTACTAATCTATTTACGTATACATAATCGGCTCATGAGTGATTTGGAAATATTTTATATGTAATAATGTAACAAATGATTAATATCATATCTTCCTGACACTTGTGCGTGAACTGTTGGTTCGCAAATTCGTTATTTGTGGTTCTTCCGATTGGTTGCCTATCATAACGAAAATGCTACTTTTTCATTTGGGCATCGTGTGCATTTTAAACGCAAACAGCTTGGTTCTTTGATTATACAAATATTTTCATCTTTAATAGTACGAGTTTGCAAGACGACACGAACGAAGACTAGGAGACTTCCTGTACTTAAGGAAAAAGCTTACAAAAGCTTCATTGTGAAGCTTTTAATAATTTTAACTTTTAAAAATAAAATTTTAGAAACTGTTTCATAGTATGATAATGAATACGAGATTAGTTGGGAAGTATCTCTTTTATTTTTTTACAGATTTTTATCTTCTTATCTTCGCGTCTCCTTTACGGCTAAGTTTCCTTATCTATCCTCCTTGATAACGAAGAAATCGGGAAAGAAGGACAGTTCTGAGATGAAATAGTAAATGTACGATAAGAATACGATAAAGCAATTGGATTGTTAGATAAATCGGTGTAAGTTCAAGATACATGAATAAACGTATTCATGGGAGGGTGCAATCGAAAAATTTATTTCTCACGGAAGGACATTTTATCACATCGATAAAATAGAATTGATAAAGTATTCGTTTAGCTGGCAATTTAATTTCTTAAATACCTTTGGAAAAGATGTTACAGTCCTGCATGTAAGGCATCACAAATTTTACGCTGACCTTTTTCCAAAGATAAATTTTATCGCGAATTATAGATTAATATTTACTTGTATGTAATTTTCATAAACTATTGAAACATTTTTTTACAAGGCTATCTCATTCAGAATTGTTCCAAGTATATGTATACTTATTTATTTAATTTTCATATTTTTAGGCGAACGTTGTTTCAAGATCAATTCAACTTTGATTAAAGATAACACAATGAACACTCGATAACCTTTAAAAATGTTGTGCGGACTAGGATGGATGAATATCTGAAATAACGTTGAAAACATAATCTTAAGTTTGTACATATTATTTTTATTTATCTTTATTAAACACTTTGTTGATATGAATCATTAATATTCTCGTATAACACTTGTACAGTATAGTAGCTTCGATAACGTTGTCTAAGCTTGAGGAGGTCCTGATAATATTTGATAAAACACCAGTACGTACACGTATATGTTTTGAGAGACAGAATCTAGTCAATAGATTTAAAATTATAATATATAATTGCATGTATCTAAGCTTTTTCTTTAGACTGCCGTAGTATGCGATAAATAAAGCAGAAAAACAATCACAATAAGCGGTATAAATCTCTAGCGAGATTTATTACACATTTTACATTTACATTCTTAATTATTCCAACTGTTTTATACGACTACTAGAATTGAACAGTTTTTCTACAGAGTACCAGTAATTTCAATTTACGTACCTGCTCTTGCTTTATTCTTATTCTTATAGCACATACTTGATTATTACCGATGCATAACATAATATACGATACGTAACTAGATGCGAATTATGAAAAAGCGAACGGCGGTAAAAGTTTGGATCCCGCGCAGGTACGATTTATTTTTAATATACCCGAGGATTCGAGCGGAACCATCCGCGTGGTGTCACGGATGGCCACTGATAAGCGTGCCGCCTGGCTGTGGATCCCAATTATAGCCGTTCTGACTGGCTAACATCTACGTACACCAGAAATGGATGTATATCGCAAACATGGTATAGATAAAAATAGTACGGCATTTGAGTACGGACTATTTACATTGCCGTTTATTTATAAGCGCATTGGTGAATGCAAGTGGCAGCCCCACGTATGTCCACCGTCGTATTTAGTCGAAAACGTACCCCCGTTTCCATGGAAATAACGCGTGGAATCGGTTATTTATATTCTTGTCACTCCGAATGATGCACGCACGGCCCGCCATTCAGCAATAAAGGGATCGAGGAAAATTTTGCTCGCGCCGGGCAGAGGTGACTCTTCCGTTCGAGTTTTGCCTTCGAATTTTTCGCGATAACGCATCAGAATTTGATCGATCAAATTACGTACGCATGTATGTACACGTGTATCCCGGTGTTAAACCACCGAGTTTGCTTACGCCTCTCTAAACGCTTACTATTTACTGATAAAACGTAAGGTAAACAGGAATTGTAATCCATGCGACATATGGAGGTTGAATGGTACGTGAAAAATCGCAGTCCGACACGTGTTTAGGTAGGAGAGTTATCACCGAGGGTTCAACTATATACAGGGGCAGAATTACAAATGCGCCGTTTGTAAGCTGAACCAAATCTATACGTTCTTGCAAAACTAAAAATAGGTAATAAAATAAGGAAGAAAGTTATGCAAACGTTTATTAGAGAACCGAAAAGAATATTCTATAATGTTGATTAATACTTTTCTTAGTATGTAAGCACTTATTGGATTATTACAAATTTATGTTTAGATTAAAGAAAAGTATTATTAAATTGGCACAATGATTGTATGTTATTCCAATATGCGTATATGCATTAACATCGAAAGTAGTTTACTTGAAGGTCTGCTAATCATTAAATATTCATATTATTGAGACACATATGTATAGTATATGTTAAAGAAAATAGTGTCGTCATGTTGTACGTTTTGATATTCTTTCGAGCTATTTATCAGCAATATATTTTCGACTAACAAAAAATGTATCGTTTACATACGATTTATCATTTTCCTTTTACATGTAGTCAATAAAAAAATATACTCATTCCTCGGTTCGTTTATTATTTAGATATGAAGGAAGCCGTGGAGGAGACTGGAAGTACTAGCACTGCCACGAAGAACGTTGTAGAAAAGGGTGAAGTCGAAGCAACGAAAGAGAAAGGAAACGAGAAAGAAAATGAAAAGGAGAAGGAAAAAGATGAAGAAAAAGACAAGAAAAATGAAAAGGAGGACGGCGATAAAGATGCTGGAAGCGAGCAAGAAATTGTTTTCATTCAAGATATGGGATTCACTGTTAAGATCGTCAGTCCAGGTGCTGAACCGTTTGATATCCAAGTATCCAGTATGGAGTTGGTTCAGGTAACTAGTAATCCGTTGGAAATATTTTCCAATTTTTAGATGTAAACGAAACTGTATCAATAATTGATACTAACATCGTTTTTTCTTTTAGGAAATCCATCAATTGCTCATGGATCGCGAGGACACCTGCCACCGTACATGTTTCTCCCTTCAGCTCGACGGTAACACGTTGGACAATTTCGCTGAGCTGAAGAACATCGAAGGCCTAAAAGAGGGTTCAGTGATTAAAGTCGTAGAAGAACCGTACACGATGCGAGAAGCCCGTATACACGTCCGACACGTCCGAGATTTATTGAAGTCCGTAGATCCTGCAGATGCCTACAACGGCGTTGAGTGTAGCAGTTTATCGTTCCTAAATGTTGTCACCAACGGCGACATACTCGAGAAGAAAAAGAGCAGAGCAGATTCGGTCGATTGCACACCGCCTGATTATATTATACCCAGCTGTAAAGATAGGCCGCTGCTACCTCTACAACCGCAAGCCAAAGAACAAAAATGTCCTCCTTGTTTAAAAGTAACTAAGCTTTAAAGTAGTAAGCTCTCAGTAGAAAGAAAACATAATTATAGAAATTGGAATGTAGTTAATACGCGTTTTCGTGATTATACCTATTTCTTTAAGATATCGTTAAGAGGAATGTGTAATTGGATTATTTGTCATAGGTATTAACAACATCCGGATGGAATCCACCACCCGGTCATAGAAAGCTCCATGGTGATTTATTGTACTTGCACGTGGTAACATTGGAAGACAAACAATACTATTTGACCGCGTGCGCCAGAGGTTTCTTCGTCAATCAATCGACAAAAGAAGTGTTTAATCCGAAACCAGCGACCCCAAGTCATTTATGTCACAGCTTAATTGAACTACTGAACCAACTCAGCCCGGCGTTTAAACGGGGTTTTGCTGCCATGCAGAGACGAAGAACGCAGAGACATCCGTTCGAAAGAGTGGCTACACCTTATCAGCTGTATGCTTGGTGTGCGCCTCAGATTGAACACACAATCGATGCAATACGCGCTGAAGACAGTACGTTTCATTTTACGCAAATAAATATAATTATTTAGCACTAATTGCTGTATGAATGATGATCTAACTTACTGAGATTGATCTTTTTTAAGTACAGAATTTCTTTACAGATTTTATAAAATATACTGTGCGTGTTTGCGTTATTACATAATTGTGTGCTGTACAAGGCTTACGTTTGAAGTTAGTTAACCAGGCTAAGTGTTAATTATGTTGCATCATTTTCAATCGTTTGTTCTATTTGTTTGCGAACAGCTTTCTCTTCCAAGTTGGGATACGAGGAACACATCCCCGGGCAAACACGAGACTGGAACGAGGAGTTGCAAACAACGAGAGAGCTACCTCGTAAAAACTTACCCGAAAGACTGCTTAGAGAACGTGCTATTTTTAAAGTACGATTTCGATATAATAATTAAAGAGTCCGACAGCAAAAAACGATGAAAATTAATTTCTGCTAGATTTCACGATAATGTTGTATAATATAAAATTAACAGTAGCTTAAAGGTGAAATTTGCTAATATTAGCCTATTGATTGGAATTGAAATTTTAATCAAAACTAGTAATCAAATCCGTAGAAGACAGGAAACGTTATTTATTATTTTCTAGAATGTTTAAAAATTAGATTTTCCTCATTTTCTTTTCGAACCGTATCAATAACATTTGAATATGTTGTATCTATAGCGTGTCTACGTTTCATAAGCGAATTTATTTAGGTTCACAGTGATTTTGTCGCTGCAGCGACTCGGGGTGCGGTGGCCGTAATAGATGGCAATGTGATGGCGATCAATCCAGGCGAAGAGGCGAAAATGCAAATGTTCATCTGGAACAACATTTTCTTCTCTCTTGGATTCGATGTCAGGGATCATTATAAAGAACTTGGTGGTGATGCAGCCGCTTTCGTTGCGCCTAGAAATGATTTGCAAGGTGTCAGAGTATATGCCGCTGTTGATCTACCTGGCCTTTATACACTTGGTACCGTTGTGATCGATTACAGGTTTGTTCGAAATCAGATAAACGGATTATTTTCACCACATTATTTGTACGACGTGGATGTTTTGTAGCGGATTATTTGTACATATACATACTTGTTCGATGTTCAGTATTCTGTCGCAACTTACATTTCGATCGAAAGGATGTTAAGTTCTCGTGGTAATCACTCCTATTCCTCTGCATAGAGGATATCGTGTCACCGCTCAGTCGATCATTCCTGGAATCTTGGAACGCGAGCAGGAGCAATCTGTCGTTTATGGTTCGATAGATTTTGGGAAAACTGTTCTTACACACCCAAAGTATCTTGAATTGGTTAGTACACAATATGCTATAATATAAAGAATTTCCACTGTAGTATCTATCAATCATCTCTTCGTATACCACGTGTTTTGCAGTTGAACAAGACGGGTCAACAGTTGAAAATCCTTCCCCATAAAGTTATCAACGATGCTGGTGAAGAGATTGAACTTTGCAGCAGCGTAGAATGTAAAGGTATCATCGGGAATGATTCGCGACATTACGTGTTAGATTTGCTACGGACTTTCCCTCCTGATGTAAATTTTCTTAAATGTAAGTTGATTAGCGATTAATGTGCAATGTTGAATATTAGCTTGTATATTTTCTATGCTTTCTATTCGTTATTTTAATAGTGGAAGGAGTTGAACTGAGTAAAGAAGCTAGAGCTTTAGGTTTCCCAATTGAACACAAGCATAAACTAGCTTGCCTACGTCAGGAATTGATTGATTCGTTTGTCGAAGCTAGATACGTGCAATTTATTAAGCACGCCGCTGTTCACCTGCAGCAACTGACGTCCGCAAGAAGAGTGCAGAAGGAAAAGGAAACTACTATTAAGGTAAATAAAATTTTATTTAACTTTTTACGAGTATTAATAAGTATTGAAATGTTATCAAATTCCAGGAAGATAAGAAGGAAGAATCCAACGCGGTTGCAATAGACAGTAATAAAGAAGATTCTACTCACGCTTTAATTGAAACGGATGAAGCAAAAAAAATTGTGGAAAGCATTACTGACTCCATCACGGGTGGAGAGAAACAAGAATGTATGTAACAGAAAAATTATTTGTCTTCTCGTAATATTAATATTTAATTTCATTTCTTTTTCATTTAGTGGAAGAAAGTACGAAAGAAATAGTTCGAAGAGCTGCAGCAGCAGTAGGTAGTTTACGAGAGGCCGAGTTCGACGTTAGATTTAACCCAGACGTATTTTCCCCGGGTGTAAGGCACCCGGATCCAAATGGTACTGCTTTGAAGAAACAAAAGCAGTTGGTACAAGATGCTGCCGACTTTTTACTGACTGTACAAATCCCAACTTTTGTACGTTTCAGTATAGTTCTTTATATTAATACAAATTTATATCAAAAGGAATATTTAAATAAATTTTTTCACTACAGATTCGAGAATGCTTAGATCACACAGCTGCTGCAATGGATGGTAGCACGCTTGTGGAAGCTTTACATGGTAAAGGTATCAACGTTCGATACCTCGGTAAATTAGCGGCCATGTTAGCTACGGTTCCACAGTTACAATATCTGAAACGTATTGCTGTTTCAGAGCTTATTTTAAGATCAGCAAAACACATTTTTACATTTTATATGCAGGTACATTTGAGGACATTATTGTAGCTTTCATCAATGTAGCTTAGAATTTCACACTACTTAGAAATTTAATTGAACGTAAGACGTATTATTTAACTCTTATTTTTCAGGGTACAGAATTAATGAGTCTTTCCGCAGCGATTAGCCATTTCTTAAATTGCTTATTGTCCTCTGCACAAATCATTCATCCACAACAGAATCTGGAAGAGGTATGACGATACTAATCGGACGATATTGTCGTGCAATGCATTCGTAGAACACATGTTTAGTTAACTTGTGCAAAAGATCAACGAACGAAATAATTTTCTAGGTGAAAATTTATGTAATTGCCGGTTTCAGCTTCAAAGTAAAACTGCCAAACGACGCAACAAAAGGAAAGGTAGGAATAATGGTCCACAGCAGTCCGAGGTGGAATGGGCTTCCTTGACACCTAAGTCTGTATGGCAACAAATTAAAGCAGATCTGAAGAGTTATTACGATTGGGAGACACCTTGTCCGGAATCATTGGACGCCACGATAGAACACTTTCATCTTCAAAAAATTTCTTTGCTTCGCAACTTCTGTATAAAGACTGGTATTCAAATTTTGTTGCGTGAATACAACTTTGAAAATAAGAATAGAGCCACATTCTTTGAAGAAGATATACTTAATATATTCCCTGTTGTGAAGCATATCAATCCTAGGGTAAGAATTACATCAGCTTGAAGCAATACTTGAAGAAATTAAATGGAAATTTATATAAGCGTTTGAACTTAGGCTAGCGATGCGTATAACTTCTATACAACTGGCCAAAGTAAGATTCAGCAAGGATATTTGAAAGATGGCTACGAACTAATCAGCGAAGCCCTGAATTTATTGAACAACGTCTACGGTGCAATGCATCCCGAGATTGCACAATGCCTCAGAATGCTTGCACGATTGAATTACATAATGGGAGATCATGGGGAAGCTTTAGCAACGCAACAAAAAGCAGTTCTTATGTCAGAAAGGGTTAACGGGATAGATCATCCTTATACTATTACTGAATATGTAAGTATGAGAGAAACGTGTTTAATTCTTTATTAAAGAAGATAATAACAATGTTCGCCCTGTTACTCTATGTTTTTACATTTTTATATTTATTAATAGATTCATCTAGCTCTGTATTCTTTCGCCAACGGTCAAGTTTCCGTGTCACTTAGGTTATTATACAGAGCGCGTTACCTAGCTTTGTTGGTTTGTGGTGAAGATCATCCGGAAGTGGCGCTTCTTGACGTAAGTATTAATACACAAGTACAGTAGAGAGTAGTATTAAAAATTCGAGAAATCCAAATGTTTCGGCAAATGTTCACTGACGCTAATTATTTATTCAGAGCAACATTTCATTGATACTTCATGCTGTTGGGGAGTACGAATTATCGCTACGCTTTTTGGAACACGCATTGGCTCTAAATCTTCGATATCACGGGCCACGGTCTTTGAAGGTTGCCGTTTCGTATCATCTCGTCGCAAGAACTCAATCTTGTATGGGTGATTTCCGAGCGGCTCTAAATAACGAGAAAGAAACATACGCTATTTACAAGCAACAGTTAGGTGAGGATCATGAGAAAACCAAAGAAAGCAGTGACTGCTTAAGACATCTCACGCAACAGGCCGTTGTTTTGCAAAAGAAAATGAACGAAATTTACACTGGAAAGTCTGGGGTTAGCCTACCGCCTATTCAGGTGCAACCGCCCAGTATGGGATCTGTACTCGACATGTTGAACGTTATCAATGGCATTCTGTTTGTGCAAATCAGTCAACAAGACATTGAACATTTCAAAGCGGAAATAGAGAAACGACAGAAGGAACAGACACCAGACAGAGAGGTGAAGGCGCTCCAGAATGGAAACAAAAAGGAGAATAAAAAGGAGGAAAAGGACAATAATAAGAAAGAGGAGAAAGAGAATAAAACGAACGAGAAAGAGAGTAAAAAAGAAGACAAAGAGAATAAAAGAGATGATAAGGAAAATAAGAAGGTAGAAAAGAAGGTGGAAGCGCAGAAGGTGGAGTTGAAAAAGTTGGAGCAAAATAAGACAACATTAGAGCCGGTGGTTGCAGAGAGCTGAGCTCGTTTTAAACCACTAATAATGATATTTAGTAGTTTTCTTTTTTCGAGTCCTAGTCTTTCCCTGCCCGCGTCCGGTCTTTTTTAAAGAGTAACGCGAGTACGGCATATATAACTGATTGGGATAAAACGAAAATGGCAAACGTTTGCTCGATGAGAATCGTTACTTCGTGTATCGTATAATACGTTTATAAAGTGCTATCAAAATCGAACTTTTATAGTGTGGCCGATCAACGACAGGTTGTACAAGTGAAACTTATCGGTAGGGAGAAAGAGAGAAAGAGAAAGAGCTGCAGGTTTCCTAATGCTCGCGATGCTCGACTATAATACGCCAAGCTACAGAATTTATTTGACTGATTTATGACTGCATATAACAAATATAAAAAGAAAAACTAATTCTCCATTTGTGTAAATAATTCTGAATGAAAGAATTCATTGCCTTAGCGCGCATGCTTATCACAATATCTCACTCGTAAGTCGATTTATCATTGATTGTACGAATTATTAAATGAACAAAGAGAAAGAAACGATATACGTATCGGTAAAGTTACGAACAACAATTTGCATTGCCTAATATCACGTTTTTCTGAAAAGCTCAATTAATTCTACTTCGTAACGATACAAATTTATAGGCGTCGTGTACGTTACAATTCTATTGATTGATAAAGTAATACAAACGTGAACAATATTTTTGACTCCGCCTCTCCTCGCTAATACAATTCCGTGGTAGCGGTCGTGTTAATAATGATGGCACTAAACGGCACTTTTCATGCTGACGCTTCAAACTAGTTTATAAAATCTCGATCTGTTCTCTCAAATGGTTCATTTAACCATTTTACATAATCTAACTCTAATCCGTCCCCGAACGAAACTCATATCCTTTATTTTCAATTAAAGACCCTCTACGCATAAAAATTTGTTTCATCAGATTTCTCACGTATCGCGATGCAACCTCAACCTATATTGAACCTTTTATACCTCTGATATGATGCTTGGACTTCACATAAATACACCACCAATGTCGCACCAACAACTACGCCTTAACACACAAACAGTAGTAAAATCACTTGAAACTGCACTGCCGCTTCCATACTGTTGTGTTAGTGCTATTAATAGAATCAGAATTGTTGCTCGCGTTTGTATATTAATTTGTTCCAACGTATTGCACAAGTGTTACTAGAACTTAAAAGGAACGCGATGCACTGGTAAATTGAACGGGTACGACAATTTACAGTCTGTAAAACTAGTAACGGGTTTTATTAACGTAGAGCATAAGTCAATTGTTTTTCTTTTTTTTTTACATTTTCGATAGAGTATTTTATTAGTACATACTTGAAATCATTGTTCTGTGCCATTTAGGCATCGCTGTCACTTTCCCATTCTAGTTGCCATCGGTAAGCTCAACGCGTGTTAAAATCATCAAAACGTTTCCTATTTTTAGACATTACTAATTTGTTCGATAATCTTGTTGAATTCAATATAAATATTGTAGACAATATAATTTTTTTAAACAGATATTAAAGTGAATATCTTAAAATTAATCATTTAAAAATATAAATAATTTAAAGATCAATAATAAATCTGCATTGTATTCAACAAGAACAACTCATATAATTTTATTAATCATTTTTTATACCATATATACATCACAAGAAAGATCTTCTCATCTTCCAATTGCCACATTGTTTCCGTCATTTTACGCGAGGATTTGAATCTGAAAAGAATTTTCAATTTTAATAATTTTTCATTTATACGAAGAATACAATGAATATTTTGCAAAAAATACAGAATTGTGGTGGCAGCAAAGGCATGGCATAATGACAGATGCGCTGTTAAAGTCTCACGATCATTGATAATGGTTATCAAAAAAAAGAGAGATAAAATGAAAAAATAGCTCATTAGTCAACATACTATAGAAATAGCGTCAATTTCCTTATTACTACTAAAAGTATCGCAGTTAGTTTTAGAGTTATGAACATTGAGAATCGCCTGTTATCAAAATGTTAATCTACACAGAAGGTCTTTATTTCACACCAGCATATATATTAAATGTATCCGTACTTCAAACTGTAATTTTTAATATGCGGATATTCGTGTATTATTTAACAAACGTTGCGGAACAAATGAAGGTTTGGCAACGAGGAGACTCCTTGCCAAACTGCCAAGAGTTTTGTTTGTTATTCTCGAACTATATCTGCGAAATAATACACGAATACTCGTGCACTAAAAATTAAGCAGTTGAGTTCGAACACATCTAATCTATGTGTATTTGTGTTTCTTTAATACATGTCCAAAATGATTATCTCTAATCTACACTCTATATTCTATTCTATCTTCCATTATGTTTTCCAATTATATATCTTTTCACCAAAATAGCATTTGTTATCAAACAAATGTTAGTAATGTCTTGTATTGAATTTTTATTATACTATGAAATGAAAAATTAAGTTGAGAGGAATGATATTAATAATTTGTTGATACTTTTAAATGAAAAATTTCTCTGGTGTTTTAAGTGAGTTATAATATAATATGGTTATAATAATACTAATGATAATAATCATATTAATATTGATAATAATAACAAAAGGCGAAGGTGTAGTTTCTGTTTAATGAGTTTGAATACTTTACAAACACGGAATATTATATTGCACTTGTTAGCCAAAATGTACGATAAAGAATGCTAGTTAATAAGGACTATTGATTATAAATAAAGTTAAATACTTGATTTACATACATGTTACCTGTTACATGATTTCATACAGTTTGCGCATAAAATAAATCATTTTGTATGGAACTTGAATTGACATTTTAAAAGGACTCTGTATCATCTTCAAACGAATCTTCAACTTGTTCGGAATTCATCTCACTCTCGCTCGTTTTTAATCGTTTTCGTTTTCTTTTATTTGGTCTTCCGTGCTGTTTCTGAGAATATACTTTAACGTCTAACTTGTTTATTAAATATTGTCGAAACGTTTCTAAGGCATTCTTGCCACCACTTCCTTTTTCAAAAACCATGGATATCTTTACATCGTCCTCAGATTCTTCATGTTCTACTATTTCGACAAACAAATTACATATCAAAAACGGTTCTCCCGTTGATATTTGATTTTCTTGTTCTTTCATCATATTTTCCGGATTATCTTCGTTTAATTTTTCTATAGTACTCTCTTGCGCAGCTCCATTCAACACAGTTGTATTATTTGCATCATGGTCCTTTGATTGGTTCATTATCCTTTGAGCTAATCGACGTTTTCTACGTGCATGCAACCACGTATTATTTTTCGCAATCAATTGGCACGACCAACCGTTAAAATCATCAATCGGCAAATTTAAATCTCTGATTTCTATCTGCATTCAATTAGTATTAATATAAATTAAAGTATCAAATGTGCAACATAATATAAAACGTAAAATACAAGTATTATATTACGTTTAATTCTTCCATTGTATCTTCCAAAAAATTGACCAAATTATCAAAGGAAGAGAATTTGTATCGCATAGGAAATTGTATTATTGTCGGACGTTGTGTTCTCAATAATTTCGCAATGTAATTTCCACTTTTTCTAATAACAGGTGCATTTGTCAAATTGATAACATCTTTCGGCAAAAATGTCCAAGCTAATCCCCATCTGTTGAAAAGTACATATTTTCGGCAATCCTATGATTACATACAAAATTTCATTAATTACAAAAAATAGGTATACCGTTTTGTATGGCCCTGACAAAATTCTGTCCACGTTATATTTTCCATATTTTTTCTCTTCAGAAATTTTAATAAAAACAATAAATTACTTCTTCTACCAAACATTGTTGTATAAATTTTTACTTTTTCTTTAGTCTCCAAACTTTCTTCGATCATTTGCATTACAAATGCTCTCTCACCACCTTGGACCTTAAGCTCAACTTCATTTCCAGTTGGAGCATTTCTTGGTGGTGTTCGTTTTGTGACTTTCTCTGATGATCCCTCTGCTTCAAAAAACGGTGGATTGCACATTGTGAAATGATAACTGTCATCTTTTAAAATGTCTTTCAATATTGTTCCTTCATTCACTTCAGATACTGTAGAAAATACAAAATTATGTACAATTCATAAAATAATTATGCACAAGTAACTCACCTTTTATTAAATGTTGCAGATTATTATTTTCGATATGCTGGATAGCTGTCTGTATACTTGTTTCGTCAATCTCTGTGCCTATCATTTGATTCCCATACATTTTTGCAAATAACAGAGGGTAAATGCAAACTGCTCCAGTGCCTGCCAAAAACCAATAGCTACTTTTAATAAAATTAAAATTCAATGAATCATAGTCCTTTTATGACTGGAATTATTTTTATTACCAATATCTATGCCAACTACTTGTTCCATTTCATTGAAACCAGCATGTTTCATTAAATCTTCGATCCACAAAATATAATTGAGGCGTAACGGTAGAGTCGGTACCAATTTATTCTCAGGTATCTTCACTTCTAAATTGAAATCATGTTTCAATAATACTTCTGTTAGTATTCGTAGACTTTCTTCGTTCTTGAAATCGATCTTTACCTTGCCTGCCAAATTCTAAAATGTAAACAGACAATATACTTCGCATTTTGTTTACAACCAAAAGCATTTTACAGTTAATATGTAATTATTTAAGAATCTGTCTTACAATAATTGCAATGTTACGGAACTCTGGATACAACAAGGCAAGTTTTTTAAAATCTGGTACTGTTTTGTACTTATTTCGTGGATGCATAAACTTTCTTAACGACATTTCTATATTTACAATTTGTAATAATAAATCATGAAAAAATATACGTATTTATTACGTTATTGGTAACAAATGCTATTATTTATTCTTAAGTATGTAATAAATTATGACATGTGTATTTTCGAGATATGCATTTGTTATGAATTTTCATTTTAACAATGCTATTACACAAGTAGATACAAGTATTCCAACTTTCGGTTATCATACTAGCTAATAAAAGTTTTATATATTTCTATGTGTATTATGCAAAACAATATTCATAATATGTTATCGTCTATTAAGTGCTGAAGATATTGAATAAGAAAATATCATCATGTTGTTTGCGATGTCACTGCACTTAAAAAAAGAAACAAGAAATAACAAAACATGTAACCAACATGTAACAGTACATATATTTTTCGATACACTCTATATAGGGTATCCAATTATTTTCAAACGTTAGCAAATGAAATTATCACTTTTTGCTAGGTAATTTAACCAGGGCGAACAATGCTAGAACATTTATTACGTAAGAATATTCCTAGAATAGCTTACATAAACTGGTAACTAAATACGGTAAGCCGATTTAACGGGTGAGTTTCTAATTGCGAACGACACGGATCCCTACAATTAGTTTCTCGAAATTAACATAAACAAATAATTTCTGTTCAAGGATACGTTCAGCTGTTTGGAATTCGAGTAATACAGATTAACGAGAATGTTTCGCCGAGATATCTGTTGGACGTAGAAGAAAGATCATTCCTCTCCGTTTCGCCTATAACAATCGGAATGTTGGCAGCAGTGCACGCGAACGAATCTATCGTGATGACAATTTTAAGTGGTGACAGCCGCGTATGTGCTTCGTTACTCTCGTAGCAGCGTTTATATCCGTTTTTGCTGGGACGAAAGTTAATTTTCTGACTTAGTGCGTGATTTGTTTCACAAGGACCGTATGGAGTATTAACCGTCTCGAAGGTACGTGCTTTACAATAATTTCGGCGCACGTTAGAAACAGATGGTCGTCGTGATTCGTTTCGCCTGACAGTTTGTTAATATGGACAAGTGCCACTCTGACAGTTTTCCTTTTTCGTCGTATTGTTAGGCACCTGTTACCGATCCTCCACGTTTCACGTTCTCATTAGCTGGCTCTCGAGACTTTGTCACTGGTATACACGCATTTCGTTTGTTCGAAAACCCGTACGGTTTAACTAATTATTTGCGAGGTGACGATTAATGATGTCACGTTGCAAATATTTATTTATTCTGTCGTGAGTATCATTTACGAACGAAATGTTTTTTTTTTTTTATTGGAACGAATCGAAATGAACATAAATTGCAATGAGGTTATTGGATTTTATTTACATTATCTATAGATGCTTTCAAAAAGTAAATGGCTACCGAAACATGGATTTTGATCAAATTTCTAAGCTTCTTTGAAATTAAGTTCAATCTATACATTGACGATTCAGTAGTTCTGTTACTGTGATATAATCAATTTCTGAAGAATATTAATTTAGAATGTCGAGTTTCTAATATTTTGTGAATTAATTGCTTGCATATGATCTTTTGGAAATATAACTTTCATACAATATGCACAATTAATTAACAAAATATATTTACATTTCACTTTAAAGTAGATTTAAGTAAATTTATTCTGACTGTATTTACAAATGTTTTCTATGGTTTGGCAAACAGAGGATATAGCTCTAAACATTTTTAAAAATGCTATCAACAAGATTCTGATATCTGTTTATTAAGCTTAAGCGAATTCTGCTAGGCTGTGCGATTTCATTGACACAATTTCACTTCATATAGAAATGATGTTTCGCGCAACTGTTAAACTAATCCATCTTCATAGCTATTCAATGGAATAAATGAAATCACAAAGTGATTACCTTTAAGTATTACAGATTGCAATAGTCACAGCTGCTTTTAAATAGTCAAAAGATAAATAACGAGGAAGAAAAAATTTGTTGAAGCATAGAATGCCAATCCTTCTATTACTAAAACGAATACAGTCAGAAAATTAAATTGATTCGTGGCTAAGTTTCTGGACCGAAGGGAAAGCTTTCAAACAAAAAACTATTCCAGCACTCCTTTCGAGGAAGCATTTCCACTGAGCTCCATCAACATTCCACTTGTACTAGCAGGTTGCATTTACCTTCAATATTTGGTTACTGAAATCGCACGGAAAAATATCTTTTCTTTTTTCTTTTTTTCTTCGAGTCATCGCATTCCACAATGCGCACCGAGTCGGCGTTTTTTTTATTTTTCTCATTCTTTTCTCCCCCTCGATTCGCGATCGCTTTGTTTCGCACATGCATTTCGACGATTGCTTTCCACGTACACAGCCGCGTGCGTTGTGTAACCGTAACGGTAAAGCGATCCGTCATTCATCGTTACGGAACAATTAGGAAAATATATTCTAACGAACACGAAAACCCGACGTAACGCGTCCGCCCTGGATCGAAGAGTCCAGAAGACGCCAGACGTAACGAATTTGTTTCGGTAAACAGAAATTGACAGAAGGTTCGTTGCTTTTTCGCGTGAGTTAATTGTTCGTCGCGCCGAGGGGTATGCGCTCTTTTTGTGTTTCCTCGTCGCAGCCGGCACGCCGTTGGTACTTTAATCGCGTACCGTTTTTTTTTTTTCTCGTTTCCTCTCGTCTGAGAGATTCGAAATTGTGCTATGATTGAATAGCTTGTCGCGAGCAAGGAATTTTGTTGCAACGAAACTGGCAACAAAATTATACTTGAAGCGTAATTTCGTGTATTATAATTGCATAGAATTTTCTCTCCCTCTCATCGATAGTGACGGGAATGGTTACATAGAATCTTCTAAAATCGATCGATCATGTTTTGTCAATTAGAATAAAAGCATTTTATGGTTTTGCGCGAAACATATTCTTGTTTTTTAGGACTAATTGGAAACGTATCATAGAATGCGAAAGTTGAGAAAACCAGTGCAACTTTTTCTCTACAAAGTTTATCAATTAACTATTCGTTCTGTATAAATAGATTTCAATTTATCTTAATGAAACTTTTATTTCTCTCGAGGTCTCAATTTATATAAAACTGTAAACAGAGTGTAACGGGCATCACACTAAATTGTATACGTTTTTTAAATGATAAGTAATATTATTCATTTACAACTTTTTTTTCTTATAGGGTTAACGAATTTAATTATTTTAAATTGTTGTGATTTTTCGTAGCAATATTTGGTTAGAATACGACGAATAATTGGTTGGAAACAAACACCGTGGGTGTTTAATATCCGGAAGCATTTTCTATTTGATTTCACTTTGCAGAGATTGTATCGCGTAGCATTCGTGTATCAAAGAGTGTACTTACTACTCTTTTGATATTTGATTTACATTCAAAGTGACTGAGACCTTGTTGAAAAACAAATATTTCGAATGGCAAATGTTTATATTTTAGTATTTCAATATTATTTTATTTGACTTGCTATTTTCTGATATTTTTTAATTATTTCTAAAAATATTACAATGTTTCTACCACACAGAAGGAAACGCACAAAGTCGTCAAAGATATTCACATTTTTCACAACCCTCACACGATCTAAAGTTAAACATATCCACTTCAGGTTCTTTAATAATTCCCAATCGTAGAAAAAATAGGCTACCTGAGCCGTACATCCTCCTCCAAACACTTCAATAATTAAAGTTATGTAAAAGTTATATAAAGTTGCAGAGTTACGTAAAGGAGATATATAACGTTTGACCTCACTCGTAAAGTCACCGTACTCCAATTGTAATAAACTTAAAGTAGATACATTCTTTGCTTTTTAGAATAATCGTTCAATTAAGTATGATAGAAAAAAATATTCGAGTAAACAGACTTGGAGTAAAAAAAAGGTTAACAAATTTATAGAGGAGCTTTTCTTTCGTGTGAAAATATCAGCTTTTAGATTACGTTAGTAACGATAGACTGCACTAATTAAAGTTTAACTTTCATATAGCAGATGCAGGCTAGTTTCAAGCCGACGATGTCCCTCGCTCGAGAACGAGTAAGAATTTTCTTTACCCGATTAACTTCTAGCTTTGTTGGTAAACGATTCGTTTTTCAAGAATGTTCTCCTTTTTTCCAGCGAGCCGTTCAAGTGTCCCCACCGTCCCTTGGCACCGAAGCCACTCCCCAGGCTGTTCCATTCCATTCTAAAAATCGTCCATCGTCCAAGAGAACATTATTTGAACCGTTTCTACGGAAAATTTCCCGTCGCACCGTCGCCGGAATCGCGGTCCTTTTATTTACTCTCGTTACGAAAGAAGAGGTCGGGTGCGCGTGTGAGGCATCCTGGCCTGCGCGGGCTCCATCGACCCTCAAACCATTTCGTATACGTTCCCAGTACGTGTTTGGCGATCCTACTGTGCCAGTTTGATCGGAAAAGGGAACGGAGATAAAATCAACATCGATTGGCCAATTAACCGGCGCTGGTTGTCGGACAAACGGTTGTCCCCCGACTGCGTTCGAGACCAATCGTTATCTTTGTGTGATTATCGTGATATTAGCCACGGTTAGGCAATCATCCACACCTATCGCTGGTGCACTTCGTCTCGATCTTCGTCTTTCGCCGGACAGATATACGCTCGTTCGTCGCGGTGAACGAACTATTTTTTTCTCCTCGTTATTTTCTCCCTTGGCCCGCGTTATCGTTGATAACGAACAGAGACAGGAACGGTTAAAACGATTGTTTTTAGAGGGGAGCTGGGATGAGAGCGGATACGGTTTTTGGGGTTTATGTAACCGCGCTTTGGATGATCGTATGGCTCAGTGGGAAAAGGGACGATATTCCGTGCACCTTTGCTTTCCTGTCGAACAGATGAAAATACTTTTTATTAGTCCAGAGTGTGGAAGAAGTTGTGTAAAAATAGTTATGTTAAAGGATTGCAAATTTAATTGATCGTTATTGTGAAAGTAATTGAAATATTATCGATACGTTTGGAATATCGTTCTTGCTTTCGCACTAAACTGTTCGACTGTGTGTTTGGATTTTCATTTAGGGTAGAACTGGGGCATATAGCGGTCTGGCTGGGTTAGTTTATGAATTAAAGCGGTTGAGATAGTAGTTTCGGGGATCAGTCGGCAGAAGAGATTGAATTTGATTCCTTTGGGATGCTCTAGGTTCAATTGGGTGAAATCTGTGGTGGTAGTTTACGCAAGTCTTTGATTTGTTTAGGGAATGAAATTGTTAGCTGTGTGACGGGTTTTATTTTTTTCATCGCTGATGTGTCAGTCCTTTTTGTCTGTGTAGGTAATTTTTTTAAAGGTGAATGGTAAAATTATACGATTGTACAGTTATTTGTTTTCTGTTGATCAAATATTTCTGCCTTTTACCCTTCGTATACCGAAGCGGCAGCAGATTTATCTGCAATTATCAATTAAATCGCCAAAGTCAAACACTGTTTATAATTGTTTAAACAACTCTATCGAAGTTCACTCTTGAACATCATAAAATTCCTAGTGTGAATCGTAAATAATATCATGCTTATCAGCGATAGATATCGGTGGGGAGGTAGCAAAAGAAACAGTTGTTAAAACTTTATCTATAATAAACTTACGTAATCCGCTTTGCATCAGCATAATCCACTTGTAATACAATTTAGAGATAAATGTCTTTAACAAATCGAATTTATAGGCAGCAACTCTTAACGCGATCCAACCTCAGATATTTATAACAATCACATCACTCCAGTATACATAGCAAACCAACGGTGATCTAAACAGGTTTCTCCTCTGTTCGAACATGAATTTCTCAACGCCTTCGACTCATCGTTACATTATTACAACCTGTATAGAACAGAGAAAAATGTTGCTGTCGATCCATTTGCATAAAACAAGAATGTTCACACCAGTACGAAGTTTTTACAATCAACGTATCAAGAAAATAGATCATAATCGATTATGTAGTTTCTAACATTAATTATACGTGGCATATTAGTTCCATGTTTTACGTATACATATATTCTTTGATGGTATAGAAGTTAGATGGAGTGTAAATACCTTTATTATATGCATAAGGATCTACAGTTCTTATTTCCGTGTTTCATGTATGTATGTTTTATTTGATACAATACCATGCGTGATCATTACAAACGGGAATAGTGTTGCCTCGAGAAATTTCATCGTATTTTTAAACAAAGAGCAGGTTGAGCGAACGGCTTTGGCCAACGCTAGTGTGCGTTTAAATAATTATGAGCAGTGTTATCTGCGAGCGCACACTTGTTGTGCCGTATAGTGACACGAATGCGGAGCGTGAGATCTTCGCGTTATACACACTCTGGCTAGGTACGAAAAAAGCTTGGTCACACCTACAATTTGTTACACTTCTGCCGATGAATACGAAACGGAATCGTGGGTGGGAATCATGGATCGGTGATCGCGGACTTTTTTTTTTAGCCTGGTCTCGTTTTCGTAGCTTAGAATTCGCATGATCGAAGAGCGCGCGCGTGAGTCATACAGGCAGCAATTAAGTCTTTGTTTGGCGACAAATTTTGTTTCCATTAACTTTTTTCTGCTGTTCTTCATTTTTATTGACGATTATGATCATCTTAAATCGATATGTATTTTAACAGAATTATCTTGTACAGGTTACTTGTTATTTCGAGAGATCAGCGTTTGTGAGATACTGCATGTTTTACGCACCACTGAACGGACTGAATGCCAGTATGAAGTTGTTGAAATGATGTGTCCTTTCTTTGTTCATACCATATAAATGATCGTGTTTCTTTCACTTCTGATATCGTTAAAATTCGTATTTATTTTTCTTAGCTTTCCCCTAGAAGTTTGTGGTTTCCTGCAAGAAGATTTGTTCTTTAATATCACGAAAGTAGTTGGATGACACGATGAATATGGAAGAACTTGACGAATACTGGAATTAAAATGATAATTAAAACGGTATTCATTTGGGATTGTGGCATAACAGGGAATAAGGGCACGGGAACTACAGTAATAAGCTAATTAGGGGGAAGAATGAAGATGATGAATGCCACGTTTTGTAATCATTTTCCCGCGATATGCATACATCATGGTAGTTCATGTTAATTTCGTTCTAAGACAAGAAAATGTCATAAATTTCCCGTCTGGTTAGCATGCAAATGCAACGTTTCTAGCCAAACTTTATTTGTGATAAATAACCCACTTGTATCTACACTATCGTAACTCCAACTAAAAGAACAGCTTTCAATTTATTCGAAAACCGACCAAGCTTAAAGCGCAGAATATACTTACGAATAATTTGGACAAAATTGAAAAGAAGAATATCGACACCGTTCTCTTGTTTAACGGAACGTAATCATAGCGTTACGTTTTACGGAATTGAATTTGATAACAGATCGCTTTCGAGCGAACCGCAGGGGCGATTCGAAGGTTATGTACATACATATGTAGATCCCTATAGCACAGATGCTTGTGAACGGCTGAAATGCCACGGTAATTCAGAGTACGAAGAACCATAAATTATCCCTAACATCTCGTGGCCGGTATATGGCATATTGCCACGAGCGTTTCGCGCGTTGCGTTCGTTCGCTAATTCGTTCGCACGCGCTAATTGCTCAGCTTTCTTTTTGACCCTTTGTTGCTCGCGCTGCGGCTGCTCGCTTCGAAACGCGCGGCGTGGAAAATTGAAAAGCTGAAATCGCGAAAATTCATGAAAAACTTCACTCCTCCGTTCGCGCATTTTTACGACATTTGTAACAGCCGGTCGAGACACGGATAGAATTTTAAATGCGATTCAAGTTGAATTACAAAGCAATCGAAACGCTATCGTTGGGTACACGCTGTTAGCGAATTGTTTTTCGAAAGCTACGTGTCTTTATATTTATAAGCATTTATAATTTAATATTATTACACTTGTTTGTTCTAGATAGCGGGCGTTTTCAGGAGATACAGTAATTAATTCCGCTTTTATCGCAATTTACATTAATTATCGTTGAAATTGATGGAAGAAACTAAATGGTTAAAGGAGAGATATTTTCAGTAATACAACTTGTAACAATTCGAGAAAGATTATTATGGTTTCTAATATAGGTAACGTTTTTTCTCGTCGGCAAAGAAACTGTGAAATTCTTCGATCGACTAGAGAAACTTTGGTTCAAGGAGAGATTCTGAAGTATTAATGTTAGACAGTCGCCATGAGTCATTTCGCAGGATTGCTGTGCAGAATTTTAAAGAAAGCGCGTACATTTCGTCCAGGGTGGGAAAATAATTGTAAAAATTTGGAAGAAAGTTCAGTTTTCATCTTTGGTATTTCGATAATATTTCTTTTTTTCTTTCCTTAAGTGAGGAAATTTTCATTCGCATACGAATTTTCAGTTAACATTAGGTTTGTAGGCTCGCTTGAACTCTAAAACGTAAGTCTCGCTTACCCTTTTAATTTTGCTATTTGATCAAATTCCGACGAGCGTAAATTCAAGAGGAAATTGCCGATCGTACTTTTACTTTTCACAATCTCCACAACTTTTCATACCCAATGTTTAACATAGCTGCGTTAAGATAGAACACGATATTTTTTTTAGTCACTTTCGAGAAATCAATAACATATGTTTCCTTTCACACTGAAAAATCGCAAATATCACGTTTATTGAACCAGAAAAAGCTATATCCAGAAAAGGATGCCCATGAACCACGCGTGTGGAACGATCCCACGGAAAATCGTTGGGAACTCGTGCGCTGCGACGAACGTTTCGCGGAAAGATCGAAAGTAACCAGATGAACGGGGTGAGTTGCGGGGTCTCGAATCGATTTTCGATCGAAAGTTTGGCGCGTGCGAGGAGACGAGAAAATTTCTCGATGGTTCTTCGTGGTTTGCTGGCACCAGCGGCGGCGCGATGGACACGGAATAAAACGGTGAAAAGGTAGAGCGGACACGTTAATTTAGGCTTAACGAACATCGAAACGGAAACAGCCGAAAAGAGAAAGACAGAGTGGCCTGTTAACGAGCCTCGATTGGAGCCTTCCGCGTAATTCGCATAGGAGAAGTCCAAAACCATATGAGATCGAGCTTCAATTGAGAATCGATCGAGTCCACTTGAACCTATTAATTTTATCCGAACGATACCATATTTAACAGCGAAGAATTAACGCGATACCATGACTCGATGTTAACATCGATTACGATGAAACTTTTTTACACTGTTTTCCGTCAATCATTTCTTCGATTGAAGTAGCGAGAGGTACTGCATGTTCGTGTACCTTATCAGCCATCTCTAGAGCTGCATAGAAAAATGATTAAATCGAAGTAGAAAATGGTCATGTTATTCAGAATCGTACGCTTTCCTTTTCCGACTGTAACTTTCGCACGTAACGAGTTGGACATTGTGGACTCAAAGGAAAGAAAGTAATGAAAGACTGTAAACTGCGAAAAAATAATTTATCGCATCGGATCGATAGCTTTCGAAATAAAAGTGATCGTAGCTATGTTGTTGGTTTTTGAATGTAAAATATCTGCGAATGTTTAATGTATATTTTAAATATTTTTGATACTTTACCGTTTTACGATTGTATGGAATAAAATGAAACAAAAATCAAGAGTGAAGAAATCGCGTTTCTGGCTTCGTTCACGAGAAAAACGGCTCTGAAAATTCTCTGCGATGCACTAATGGCGCACGAAAATCCCATAAGCCAGTGCAACGCACGCCTACTTTACATATTTTCAAAGCCATTCTCCTCGAAAACAAAATTTCGAACGTGATTTTACTATTCTTCATTTTCGTCTTATTTTGCAACCTACATTCACCCATTTCCATTTTGGGCCACCTGTTACCGAGCAACTTGTAGACCAATATCTTCTATGCGATACAACATAAGGCTAATATCACATTATTGGTCGCGTCACATCCCACGAGCATCTGGTCTGAAATGATAATGAATTTTGCAGGGGTCAAGAGAAGCAGGTAGCAGGACAATTAGGATTATCGCGTTATGGACCGCAGGTGATGAGCGTGTTGTGTTTATGCACCACTGTACAGCAGACCGGTCAGAACAACAGCCAGGCCAGCAAGATACTCCCAAGCGCGCCGCCGATCTCATCTGAGGAAGAAAGGATAAACTCGTCGCAGGAAATACCCACCGACGAGCTGGCTCTATTAGCTAAGCTGGAGGAAGCCAATAGGTGAATTGCCGCGGTGACTAACGTTCACAGGCCGTCCATTGCATGTGCAAGCGAATAGTGCTTTAGATATTACGTACATTGCCGCTTTGCGTCCAATTATGTATGTTAATACCATGACTCAGTGTAATTACAGGATCGGTTACTAGTAAATGAGACGAGCGATAGCTTAAATGATACCAGGTCTTTAATGGTACTATTAGAAGGATAGTATATTTGAACGGAACATAGCGTTTGGGAGTTGGATCCTATAGAGAACGATCGGTTCGGTTATATTGCTTGGACGAAGTTTTAAGACTTTCATATTTCATGAACTAGTACGTATAACACGATTATTACTATTAAGTATATTTGAAATCTTCTGTCTATCGTTATTAATACATAATGCTTCGTATAGTGCCATTCTTTAGTAGAAGTGTAATAGTGTTATGTGCTAAGACTTATCTCGCACATGATTTTTAATCTGTACTTTAGATACGAGATCCTTTAATTATTCTGATTAGCGATATATTTTCATATTAATTTTTGCCAATCCTGCTTATTATGTATTCTTATATTTTTATCTGAAAGTTAAACGATACTAAGCACACACTTGAGGGAATCGATATACATATACTCTTGCATCAGAATCTTTACCATAATTTTGGGTTGTAACATATGAAAATTGTGTAAGCTACAAGTTTGTATCAATCGAGAGTGATCACGTGAAGAACTGGCATTTGCTAGTAAAGGATAAGAATTTCGCTTCTCTTATGTTAACGCTCCATTATGTTAGTCGGTACGCCTTATATTTGCAGTTAGCTTCATTTCTCTAAGATCTTCTGCATTTACGAAAACAATTTCCTGCTGAATTAGAAGTTATGCGTCTATTTATTATGCGACAGGGACAAATAATCTCATATGTTACCACTCAACAGTGTTAAACCCTCTTAGAACGCGACTACGTTATGTTGAAGTACGTATCTAAAGAGTTTGGTGTAATTGATAACAGGCTTATCGAATCGGATGCAAAGTCATTGAACTCGCTCCAAAGCAATCACAGTAGGAAAGGTTCGGACACATCTCAGGTGTCAGTGGCGTCGGGGGGCAGCGGAGGGAATGGCGATGCTGCACCCCGACGCCACAATTCGGCCGATGGCGAGGAGAATACGTGGACCCTATGGGGTCACATCGTCGCCGATTGGGATTATCATTGGAAGAAGAGGAAAGAGTCCGTCAAAGAATTAGTACGTCAAGGAATACCTCATCATTTTAGGTAATCAACGCTTTAGGAGTTAATCGGTAACTTTGAACGATCCAATATAAACTTTCTTAAATTTAATCAAATTCAATGTTAAGTAAAATTAGTAGAATGTCTTGGGACAATGTAAGACGACTGATTCCTGATTCATTATTGCAGAGGTATTGTTTGGCAACTATTAAGTGGTGCTCATGACTCTCCTGTGAAAAAACAATTCGCTGAGTATATCAAGGCCACGTCCGCCTGCGAAAGGATAATCAGGAGGGACATAGCCAGAACGTATCCCGAGCATGATTTCTTTAAGGAGAAAGACGGTCTTGGCCAGGAGAGTCTGTTTAACGTTATGAAAGCGTATAGTCTTCACGATCGTGAAGTCGGATACTGTCAAGGTTCGGGATTTATTGTAGGATTACTCCTTATGCAGGTACACTTTTAATGTTTGAGCGGCGGGGGGTTAGTGAGAGAGTGAAAGAATGAAGATAATCGTTTTTAAAGAAAAAGAAAAATAGAATACAAGGGATAAGTTATGTTGAGCTACTCAGTTGAATTAAATAGGTATCAATCAATTTGTTGTTACAGCAAATGCCAGAGGAAGAAGCTTTTGCTGTACTGGTAGCGCTTATGCAAGAGTATCGTTTGCGAGACATGTTCAAGCCGAGTATGGCTGAATTAGGGGTGTGCATGTATCAGCTAGAACATTTAGTTGCTGACACGCATCCCGAGTTACACGCTCATTTTACGGCTCAAGGTTTTCACACGTCGATGTACGCGTCGTCTTGGTTCCTTACGCTTTTCACCACAGCGCTCAGCCTACCGCTGGCCTGCCGCATTTTTGACGTATTTCTGTCCGAGGGCATGGAAATTATTTTCAAAGTTGCGCTGGCCATGTTGCATTTAGGCAAGGAAGATTTATTAAGCTTGGATATGGAAGGCATGTTGAAGGTAATTTTTTTTTATCGTCACAATCCTACATCTTACCTGTAGACAAGAACGTTGATAAAGAATAAAGTCAGAACAATTTATAATGTCTGTTTGTAGTGAGAAAGTCAAACATCACAAGCTGTGATACTTTAACAGACAATGTTATTTTCGCACGTTGGTGTACGTTGCTCCTTTCGTGTCAATAAGATTTATCATTATTTTCGCGAATAGTTCTTCCAGAAACAGCTACCTGGAAGAGCCGAGAAAGATCCCGATGGCCTCATGAATCTTGCCTATGGTATGAAAATAAATCCGAAGAGAATGAAGAAACTAGAGAAAGACTACACCGTGCTGAAAATGAAGGAGCAAGAGGAGATGGTTGAGCTGCGTAGGCTTAGGGCCGAAAATAAGTTACTCAGGCAAAGAACAGAACTTCTCGAGGCCGAGTCCGCGGAATTGGCGGACAGATTAGTTCGGGGTCAAGTGTCGCGCGCGGAAGAAGAGGAGACCGCTTTCGTGGTGCAAAGGGAATTGGCGGCACTTCGGCACACGCATCTCGAGACCAGCCATCAGCTCGAACAGGCACACGAGGAATTGAGATCATTGTCACTTTTGTTAGAGGAGAACATGACGTCGAAGCAATCCTCACTGGACGAAATTTTGTCGAAACAGAAGGCGTTGTCGCAAAAAGAAGAAATGATACAGTGTTTGCAAGAGGAATTGGTAAGGGTTCGACTGCACGAAGCAGAGAACGATGCAACGATAAGAGAACTTAGGGCGAGAATACAAGAGCTGGAGCAGGACAAAAAAACATTGCGCGAATCGACACCGGATAACTCTGTTGCTCATTTACAAGAGGAATTAATAGCCGTTAAACTGCGAGAAGCAGAGGCAAATCTTTCTTTAAAGGTAATTACTTCCTTTCATATCTCTGCGAATTGTCCATGTTTAACCCTCTAAGGTACAAACTATTTATGATAAATAAGAACTCAGCCCGCTGATGAAAGAAGGCAATCGTTAATCTTTCTACAAAAAAATTTGATAGTTTTTTAGCCTATTAATAGAAAAATCTTAAGGGGTTAAAAAAGAGTTATGTAATATTCTCTTGATATTCAAATGTGCGTACGTATTTAATAAACTTATCATAATATAAGAAATTTGTTAGGATCTACGGCAAAGAGTGGTGGAATTGAGCAGTGCCTGGCAAAGGCATCTACAGGAGCATCGTTCAGCGCAGACGCAACCTGCGAGCGATTCCACACCGAAGAAACTTCTGTTTTGGGAGAACAGGGGCCACGAAGTGCAGAAGTTCGAGGAAGATTTAATGACCACCAGGATTCGAGAAATGGAAGCACTGACAGAAGTGAAGGAGCTTAGACTCAAGGTGATGGAGCTTGAGACTCAAGTGCAGGTCGCCACGAATCAACTCCGTCGCCAAGATGAAGGTGGGAAACAACTTAGAGAGGAGCTGGAAGCTGCCTTAGGTAGGGAAAAGGACCTTACTGCCAAATTACGGGAGCAACAACACAAGTACTCTGACTTGGAGTCAAAGATGAAAGATGAAGCCATGATGGCCAGGATACGCGATGCAGAGCATGCGCAGCAAGTGGCAGAACTCACTCAGAAAATATCTCTTCTTGAATTAAAAGTATTATTCCTTTTCATTTTCATTCATGTAATTTCGTCAAATATTATAATGTCGTCCACTTTATAGTAGAACCATGAATATGTAAATTCACTTTTTCAATTTTAACTTTACATCGCAACGATGAAACGATAAGTATATCTAGTTCAGAAAATGGTCTTGAGAGCTGTATTATATTTATGATATTTGATCAGCGTAAAGGAGACGATATTATATAGATGATACATATAGATGTATAAAATGCTGATTCTGTTTTACTTTTTGTAGAATGAAGAGATGCATGCTGAAGGTGAGCTTAGGAATAATTTAGATGACAGTGAGAGAGTGAGAGAACTGCAAGATAAAGTTGCAGAATTAAAAGCTGAGGTATGTGGAACCATTTTGCTTTACCCGTGCTGCATTAATGAAAGCATTGAATTGAAAAATTGCAGTAAGAGGTGAATGGCAGAATCGTACAATTCATTTTTCGCCGTGAAAAACAATTTAATTTTATATCTTTTGCATGTACTTTGTACGTTAAAAATTTGCTCAGGATTTCCTTCGTTATTTCTATAAAGTGTAGCATTAAACGATTTCGAGTTAAAATGATGATATTCATAGAAATCGCAGAATAGTATATCTTAATACGAATGCTTTCAATTATGCACAAGTATAATTATTGTTATACATGTTTATGGTCGTCGGTGATTCCTGTTAAATCCCCTCAGTTAAAGTTGAATCTCGTTATTTTGTTTGAAAAGTATAAGTAACAGTTCTATAACAATGTAAGTTCGAAGTATATCGATGAAGTAGAAGTAATGACGATAGATCATACAGACGTAGAATTATGATCATATTACAGTAGTTTAAACTTCAATTTTTATTTGACCTACTCTTAGGCTGCAACTTAGTAAAGTTCGAAGCTTGTAGAGTTGCGTAATTATCGAGAGTTCTTGTACGTTTGGGAATAGAAGTAACTCCATTTGATAGCCTGTTATAGGACCTTGATTTATCGATTCAGTTCCCCCATAATCATACGTCTAGTCATAAAACCATATAATTCTATACACCTGTCGTGATCATGAATACATTTATGAAGTTTTCTCGGTTTAAAAGCATTCCTAATATTTTTGTACGACAGAGATAAAATTATAAGTTAAAACGTCGTAGGTATACATGTTTTTAGATCTTTTTTATATGAAATTAATACCAGTTACTTGGAAGTAATATAGATTAAATTTTTTTTTACGAATAAGTTGTACAGTTCATCGTGTAATATTAATTATTTTTAATCGTGTGTACACATTTATTATGATGCACATTTTTTTTGCAACACCATTTATGAATCATTCATGATTTTCACACTCACAGTTATCATCCCAAAAATCATATTAACAAGGATTTAACACTATCATCGCTCCTTTTCGCTGCACTATTGATTCACATATCACAAATAACTACATTTTTTGATGTGTTACTATCAATCCTATTAACCGACTATCCTCTAAATCCTTTTAATATGGAGGAATATATGGAAAAAATGTATATATAATTCAAATATACTTGTTGGGTGCACAAAATCACGTCTATAGTGAAAGTATGTAAAATAAGCGAAAATATAATTTACTTTGCTTTGGTGTCATTGTGAGTCACAAAATAATGCACAAATTGCACCTCTTACTGCAGTGTAATGCTAATTGTCACGCCAATGAACAATTTTTTCATTTTTTCTTTTTTTTACTAATCAAATCGTGTGCTATACAAAATTCGATAACAGTTTCCGTTTTAGATTATTTTCCTGGTAGATTTAATATTTAATTCAAAGTTTACAAAACAATTTTGATCAAAGAACACGTTTCCGTGTCAATATTAATACTGGGATTCGTAAGATTTGCCGCATTAATTGATGAAACATTTCATGTTTGTTGTTAATAATAATTATTACAGTTGACGATAAAACACGGTCGTTTCACTTTTCACATTAAACAGATAACAAATTCCTGCAGAGGTACCTGTACACATTAAGAATTCATCGTGTTTCATCATCAGAGTTTAGATGCATTTCTAATTCTGTTAGTTCATTCCTGATTTTTGTATTCATGTAATTTGTATGGATACCAATTTGTATAAGAAATTCTTTACATACCAAAGCTTCAAGATTAGGATGCATTCATGGCTTGTTATGTCTGCTGCAATGCAAAGTACAAATGGTAAATGTCAAATCGCTTTTGAATTTAATCGTGACTACAATATTCGCTCATTCAGTGTTATCTTTGCACTTGTGAAAGTGTAATAATCGTCATTGTGTCGAATCAAAAATTTATATCTTTGAGGGCACTGCAACATAAGAAAAATGTCTTTTCGATAGAAATCTGTATGTTCTGATTGATTGAAAATACATTGAAAATTTGCAATAATTTTTAAAGTAAATGCATGTTACATTAATTACAAGATTTTTAAAATAGCAATTTATTGTTAATATCTTACGCAATATTGACATAATAACGAATATCAAATTTTCAATGTTTCAGCATTAACATTTAAATTGTTTTGCATAGGCACATACTAAAATCATTTTATAATCAATCAAGGCTTGCTATTTATTCTACTAATTGTGCTTCAAGGATATTAGACGTTGAGAGTTAGCACAGCACGGAGTAATAATTGGATCCAATCTTTTATATGAATAATTTTAGTCGTAAAATTGATTTTAAAAATACCCCTTCAAAGATATCGTTCACACATCTGTTTTTAGTATCTTATACCTATCAGACATTCAGCAAAAATGCATTGTAATGTGCACTGTTAGTCAGAAAAATTATCAAACGAAAGACAGTCATTTATATAGAAGGAAGTGATGATGCAGTGTTATTTGAACTTGGTTTCAGTTTTATTAATGGAATTCTTATTGTGTAAAGGTACCGAACACTAACACAAAGAAACTAATTGTCTTGTAAAACTAACCCTCTATTGCTGTGTTATCTCTGTCTCCTTAGTTCCCTACGCCAATCACCAGCCCGGAGACTGAGCCTTGGCGCTGGCTCGAGTAAGTCTGTACCCATCCGTAAGCATTATTTTTTCCATTTCATGTACGTAGCATGATGTCGACGTGTACTATCAGAAGAAGTGTTACATCTTTCTATAGTCTTGTACATATACTTTATAACATGATTATATATGTTATATTTAATTCCAGGGCAACAGAAGATTGTGATGCAGGAAAGGATCATCTTTATTTTTGATCATTTTTAAATTAGAAGGTATTTGGGAAAGATGGGCTATTCCTCCTACCAAAATAACTTTCGATCATCTTTAATATCTTTATGATATAATTGTGTTAACAGTAATACTGAGAGATAAAATTCTTTTACTAGTCAAATATGTTCTAACTTAAAACTGGCCGAGGGTATGAAGATAATCAGTTTCTGCATCAGAATTTTCGATGTATTTCCATCTGAAGTGCTATGGCATCCAGAAAAACATTAGAATAACAAATATCTTTATCCTCACACCTTGATATTTTAATGTTTCTCAACGTTGTCCACATCTGTACATTTAATTCCCTTATTACCTCATCTTGTACTGTTGTGTTATTATATGTGCAGAGAAACACTGATATAATTTAATATTGATGTATGGTATATGCTTTGCATATTGCAATCGCTATCTGCATGCTTCATTTATGTTTTATTCGTTTATTTTATTGTAGATATAAGTGATGTATTTTATTTTATAGTGGAATGGCATCGTTCTTGCAGCGTATTATTGATATACACATCATTCGATTTATATGCAGGATTTCTGTGGTATTTGTTGAAATTAAAAAGGCTGTCAAAAAGGTTGACTGCTTTAAATTGGAAATATGGTACAATGAATAGGATGAAAATTTTTAGTTTCTGTCGTAAATATGTAGAACAAATTTCTTTGCAATATGCTCAAACATTTTCTTTACTTGCTTTTTCTATAGTAATAAATTCTTGTTACGCGATTTTTAGTTACATAGAAAAATTGCGTGGAATGAGTACAACGTGTTAATCATGGGATGAATGTAGTTTCATTTAACACTTTGCTTAATCAATGTGTTAAGTAGTGCATGCTACTTAATAATGTTCCACTCGTTATGCTTTATATGAAATTTGTAGTTCACGCTATTTATAGTAAGCCATTAAATATAATAGGAGAAATGTATATTAAGGATCATTTAACAATTGAAAACTCATGCTGTGGATTTTTATAGAGTATTAATTTACTATATTAGTACGGACATCTACTCAATCTTTCCGATTTTTCCGATTAATTCTTAGTGTTTTTTTTTTTTAAATCCCTAAAAAAGTTGCACGCCAATCATTTTATTTATTTTATTTATAATCATCTACATTCTTGTTGCACACTTTAAAATACATCATCATCTGGTTCCACGTAATTTTCATAGCTTAAAAGAAGAGAGGGTGAGAGTCTTCAAAACAAAGTTAGAGAACAGACTAGAGAAATTTATGCATCCGAATGAATTCCATAAACACTGAATATATTCTAAAAGTTGCACAGTCCACTTTACCATGCAATCATATAAAACAGTAACCGAATACTAGTCTATTACTCCATAAAGCTGCCTTAAAACAGTTAGCTGATAAACTAAGAAGTAGTTGAACCATTCCAAATATTTTTAGTATCATTTTCGTCTGAAATGATAATGCCCAAAAGCCTATGGAGTCCAGCAGAGATCTTGCTCAGCGTAATTTAGCAAATAATTGCTGTATGTCGCGTGTATGTCGCAGGTCATGAGGCTAGAGAGCTGGAAGCAACGATGGACGGGCCACGGAGGGCAAAACGTGAGAAGTTTCAGTGTAGACACTGAAAGTGAGCTGGACGAGCGGGATCTCAGAATTTGTTTACAGGATCATATCAATTCAACAACACAAAACTCACCAGAGGTATAGAATTCCATGTATACAAGACGTTAGAGCAGCTAATTGTCATTTGAGACACACACAGATGTAATTCCATTGTCAGAACAGATATGGGACCTCTTACGTTTCACGATCATGCTTTCGTTGTAGAAAAAGAGAGCGACCAGTTATAACGCACATAGAATATTATAAATCGAGAACACATAGGGATAATAGCGATATTATGTTTTTAGTTAATGTGTAATATCACTATAGCTCGTGATGTATTAACCAGCATATTAGCGATTAACTAGGTGTGTAATCTGGTGGTCATTAATAACGCAGTATAGAACTATCTGACCCGGATCAATGATAATCCGTTGCAATCAGACTTCGAAGTATTTATAGAAATCTTCGTTTAGCAAGTCATTGAATATTTCTCTCCTGGGAACTTTCTTCTGATATGACATAGCGATACGAGTTTATGCGTTCTCATTAATTTCATTTTGTTCTCGCTAGAACCGGAAGTCCATCTTCACGATCCATTCCATTAATTGTTAGAGGTACGCGGATCGCGTTTCGAAGTCTGTTTACAATCGACGAGTACTAATAGAGTTAACTATAAACTATGTGACGCATAAACGACACGTTTTTATACGTATTACGCATTCTGTGTATTTTTTGTAATTTAAACCAAATGTGTAATTCCATTTAAGGAATTGTATATTGAATAGAAATGAAATCCGTCGTCGGGGAAAATCGAGGAGTTAGGATTGTCTTTTATGAAAGAAAGGGGGGAAAAAGAATGAACGCCCAATGTAAGGGGCGACGCGTTTTTTCCTGATACGACGGAAATACTTAGAGTCTCGTTAACGAGTCGCAGTAGCGTGTATTGCTCCGGTTGTAGAAACCACAGAAACAGAAACAAGCCACAGACATACAAGAGTAAGAAGAAGTATGCCAAACACTCTCTGAATTCATCAGTATTCTTCTTGCGTACGTTTGCGTGTTTATAATATATTTCGCTTTCGAGACGAGGAAACGACACGAGGTCGATTTGAAACGGTCCAAATATGCGTAGAGTAGAGAATTTCCACATCGAATCAACACACATCGCACACATACACGTAATATACATAAAAATCTAAGGGAGAGAGCAAGTTAAGTTTAAGAGAAAAAGACAAAAAAAATGTATGTAACTTCGTTAATTGGATCTAAGCAGCCGCTGACCGGTTGAGGGTGAATCGGTGTTCTTTAAATCAATTTACTAATTGCAGATTATTGAAAGTGAAAGTGAAACCGAACGAGATAATCGGGAGTACAGTTGTAAAACTTAAAGTAGCCCGGATAGCTCGTTCCTTATAGCGACACTTCCTAGGACGTGATAATTACTTCCAACGTAAGTAGTTGCGCAGATCAGAAAGTCAAAAACTGCTTTGTTCTCGACTTCTTTTCTTTTTTCTTCTTTTCTATTTATTTCTCTCTTTCTCATTCAATCTCGTTTCCTTTTTCGTTTTCACCTTTTTTGTTTCCAGCTTACTCGAACCCTTAACGATCTATTCTCGATCCTGCTGTGATCGTGTGTTTCGAGGCGGTTTAAGAATTAAAGTAAATAGCCAGGGCGTATTTACTTTTAAGATAATGGGGCACAGATGGTCGATAAAGGAGGAGCTCTTTTATATCGTTGAGGAACGTGGAATAGCAATTCCGTCTTATTTCCGTGGCACGTTCCATTTTATTGCTTTCGTTTCGCGTTAGTGCAATCAAAAGTATTTGTTTACTTTCCGAGCGAAGAGTAACGCTTATGCTTGTTAACGGTTCTTAAAAGAAAATGTTGGTTGAATGTCTACTGAAAAGCGTTCTCGAGATGCAATCGGAATAGGTCATTTTATCACCAGGATTTTATCACCTAATTCTATTTCACACGAATATTTCTTTCGAGCTACTTTACTTTTCTCTCTTTAAACGAAAAGCTCTTCAAGCGTGAAGTACTTAGAAATCTGAGAACGAACAGGAACTCGAGAGATTTTTATTGCTCAGGAAGGCAGCGAAAGGGAGATTCGAAAGAAGCAATATTTAATAATTATTATATTTATCATTTGTAAAATGTATGTACCGATTGTAATTAATCGTCGTGGGTGAGTTTTAATTCTTAATTGTTTTAGGTGTAGCGTGTATTTTTACGTCCAGATGAAAATTTGTTTGAAGATATATATACATATATACATATGTATGTATATATATGTATCAAATTTTTCCCTCAATTGTTTGGGAATCAAATTTTTCAGATAAAACATGTAGCACGTACGTTTGCAATCAAAGTCATGCTTTTAAAATCAATTATAATTTTCCGTTTAATTTATTAATCGATTCTTTAATTATTTAAATATGAATTGTAGATTAATCTATTGTAATAATGAATTTTGCTGTACGTAACGGTGGAACGTTAAGGGTTAGACGCGTCTATAGTTTATCGCTTTGGCCTAAATTTTACTGTATATAATTCCGTTTTGTCACGAATAATTGGCACGAAAATGGCGTAAATCGATCGTGAACGCACCTACCACACGAAAACTTCTCGAACAATCGAGACTTTCTGCTTTCGTGCACGTTTGTCGGGGAAAAAAAAACAAGAAAAGGAAAAAAGAACAGCATGCACCTTTTACAAAATCGTAGATTGTTGTTAATCGGATAAATTATCAGCGCCGAGAAAATTTATTCTCGCGACAAAGGAAGACTCGAGATAATGGAATTTTCACAACACGAATGCAACAAGTAAAGATTGTGTTTGTTTTGTCGTGGTCACTCCAAAGTTCACTTTTTTCACACGCTTCGCAGCTATGTAACATGAAAATCGAATTAAAAAAAAGAAAAGAGGTGTTTTGTTGCTACTGCCGACTGTATTTAGCTACACGTATTGGCTTGTTATGGGGATTCCCAAGAATTTTTTCCAGCATTAAATTCCAATACCACATTTAATATTTTGGAAAATTTTATGCATTAATTGCCGAATGAATATCTCGCTCATTTTTTTATCGCTCTTATACCTTTTATAGCGTGTGCATTCGATCATTTTTACTATGATTTAAAATTTCTATCAATTTTAAATGTTTTACGCCAAGTTACAAGCCTATATTTTTGGCGAACTTTATCGATGCCTTTTTTATAGTTACTTGTTCAAGGAGTATTTCCTGAGGTTCTTTAATTATACAAAATATCTAGAATCCCTCGTAACAATTCGATATTATTTAGCAGATCCACAAAAAGTCAATATAATGTCGTGTCGCTTTTACATAATTCACAAGAATGAAGAAAACGTTTTTATTAAGAGAGATCATTCCGTAGCACTCTGTCTAATTTTTTAAACAACCATAGAGATACGCTAAGGCAACGCTTAATGATACAAGCTCAATAATTTATTGCTAAGAACGGCTTAGTTTCTCGTCTTTTCAGATATTTCGCAAGGGAAATCGAACACGTTTATTTCGTCTAGAAAAATAAGGAGAGCAATAGGAATAATTTCTGATACTGCCTGATATTATTCGAGCGGAGTGGATAAAGCTGTGTAACGATTTAAAGAGTGTGCCCGTTAAAGATACCGAAAAATTCTCTCACGTCACTTTTTGCGAATATAGATGTGCGATTATCTGAATAATTAATCTTAACTCTTGAGTATTACATTTTTTAATTTTAAGCTCTTGTTTCGAATAATTGACAGTAAAATATATTATAATGCGTGGTTAAAAATATAGGAAAGGAATAATAATTGGTGGCATTCGACTGGAAAATCGTTGAAATGCAAGAATTGTGTAAATGATTTAGTTGCAGTTTCTGTATTGAAAATTACGAAATTGTGATATATGTTATTCATATCTGTACGTCAGTATTTGTTACTAATAATCGACCAGAAAATGCATTTAAAAATGTTTGATCTGCAGCTATTTTTTTTCTTCTTATGGAGTAGGAATTTCATTGCTTGTCCAGCATTAATGATCGAGTTTAGTACGCGGTAATCTGCGAGGATCGATCAGCGAATTATCAGTATAGATCAACGATACCTTGTATGGTATCGTGGCCTGCCTTGAGTGTTTCATTCCATGAAAAAGGTTTGGTACGTAGAAATGTATATAATTTTAATGTAAATTCATTTATCAAGATATCACGAGGAAAACAAAAATTATTTGCATTTAGTGGAACTGTCTTAAATATATCCCTATAGTAATTGATATCTCTGAAGTAGCAGTAGGTCATGTTGAATTTTAGTAGGTTCTTTATTTAATCTATCATATTTCTTCTTTGAAACTGTATTTAAAGTTATGGATTTCCTGAAATTTTTATCGGTAATCCCAGTAAAAATGTATTATTATTTGATTACAGACCTATTAAAGCGACTTGTTTTCAATCTGGTCACGGAAATACTTAAAAATTACCTTTTATTTAATTATTGTAAGTTTATCAGTAACTGTTTAGAAAGTATTAGAATAAAAATTTACCCCTTGGTAGTTTCGACATTTAGTCGAGAAATAATAACACTAGAAGGCGTGCAGAACTTTTTTCTTACCGCGAAAGTATGCGAGTATAATTAATATATAACTAATTACCATTATTTGTCCCTTTCTATGCATTTATATTTTAAGGAACTATCGTGTCAAACTCTTTTGGCGTATCCATTAGATAATTTTACAATGCAACGACTCTGAAGACACTTTGATATCTTGTTACGGATCATTTCGAGGTATAACTATATACACGTATTGTATACATTCGGCGCAGTCAACTTGTATTTCATAAACGTTCGTAGGTGAATGATTTGTTAGCGACTTTCCGACTGTTGTATACAAGATTTTCCGACAGATAACGCGCACACTATGGACAACGATGTGAATTTGTCATGAATATTGTGGGAAATATTATAACATCAGGAGTAAATAAATTTTTATTCACTTTTAAGGCAGTTGTCTCCTCCCCCACGTTGAAACATCGTATTACCGAGAACAGATCTTCAAAAATAGAAGGTAATATGTATATTTTCTCTGTATCCTCAAACTTAATCTTCAATTTTACTTTACGAGCAATGAATAAATAAATATTTTGATATTTAATAAATAAAGTATGTGAAACGTGACAATTCGATATAGTAGACCTATTACAATATGCTCGTCGCTATTTACTCATCTTCTTCCCGTATCGACGATAATCAGGATTGGTTCGAATTTCAGTTCTTATCCCTTCGATCATTAATTCGCGCCACGAGACAAGAGGGCTCGGTCGTCTCCTTGCGTCTATTGATGGCTGCCAAGCGAAGCGGTGCCCCACAGGAAAGATATAATCCCGCTTATAGATTTAACAATCTCAGAACGATATTCCGAAGGTGTAAGCAGGACGATGGGAAGCAGTACCGTTGGGCGAAGCGAGAAGGGAAGAGAGGACGCCGAGCGCAAAGACGAAAGCAAAGAATGGGGGCCATGAAGTGATTCGGGGAGAGTCCGCCGTTCATGGGCGGCACAAGTTGTGGCAGGTAGTTTTCCAAATGGAGCCTATCGGCCAGAGAATGGAAAAAAGTAATCCGTGAAAAGGGGTTCGTTCTTACGCCGGTCTGGCGCGGCGTTGCCAGTTCTCGGAGACTGAGAAGAGCGATTGGCCGAGTCGCTTCGGAATCGAAACTAGAATACCATACGACCCTGTATGGTCACTCTCGAAGGGGCGTTAGCAGTACGATCGACATAAATTTTAACACTACAAATACGTGTACACCATAGAGATACATAAGTTGTAAAGATAAAACTATTGTTTCTTCACCAGGAACAAGAAATAGTATTAGCAAAAAGCGAACGTTACGATCGATGCGAGTAAACGATAACCGTGATAATGTCCCGCGAAACGCAGGATTATTATGACAATACATTTGATAGCTGACCACGGGGTACCTAAATACATAGTCGTGAGTTTGTTCGGTCCTCTTGAGGTGGCGGTGGCGACAGTGTTGCCGGGCGAGACTAACCACGACGAAGTGGAAGCGAGCCTGGCTATGGGGGTTCGACGGGAGGAAAAGAGGGAAGCGAAGGGAGTTGGATGAAGGAGGAAAGGTTGAATCGGTAAAGAAAGAGAGAACGAGCGGCATGCGGACCGGGCAGGGGTGGCGGACCAATTAAATATGGCGACAGCAGTGGGGTGTGGCGCTTGCGCATGCGCAACACCGATTCCCGCTGGGGGGACAGGAGCCGCGGTCAGAACGGGGCAGCGACGAGAAGGAACCGGCCGGCAAACAGAGGGATCGACGAGTACCCGGCGTACGTTTGTGTGGTGCGCGCTGTCTTCGAGAGATAGTCTCTACCAGTGTCGCTCGAGAAACTTGCTTGTCCCGCTGACGTTTGTTCGCTACCCGGCACGTTTCATACGAAGACGTTTCCTCGTTCTCGCTAAAAACCGGTCGGACCTTGTGAAAAAGTAAACGAAATGACGATGGCAACGGAGGCAGAGAACACCGGGCCGGAGAGCAAGGAGATTAAGGATGTGAAGGAGATGAAAGAGGCGTTGAAGGACGAGATGCCGCCGGACAATAAGCAGGAGGAGAAAGATGCGGCGAAAAAGGAAGAAAGTGGGAAGAAAGAGGAGACGGGTGACGCTGCGGCCGCTACGCCATCCTCAGCACCGGCCAAGGCTATCAACGTGCATAAGACCAACTACGAGAAGGACATTGTTTATCTCTATCAGTTCTCCCGAATGCCGCTTCTGCCCTCCATCTCGCCGTATTGTCTCAAGGTGGAGACATGGTTACGGCTCAACGGCATCAAATACGAGGTAAGCGTGCCTATTCGTTGTAAGCTTGCTCTGTCGAATTGAATTTTCAAACTCGCATCGTACCGTGTGGAAACGGGGTGATCGATGCCGAGTACAATGCTCCCGAGTTTGTACCCTAGGCGTCGTGTTTCTTCCGGGTAACCAAGTACGCGTCCCTTTGACTTTCGTCAACGGTCCAGTGAAATTTTAACGCGCATATTCGTTGCGTTTAAAACTAGGCATGTACGATCACATCGCACCGATCCGAGCGTTATTCGTTCGAACGAACAAAAGCAAAAAAGGTGGATTCTTTACCGATTATTTCAAAATGGCGACTCTTGTCAACCTTCGTGCGCACACAGCAATATTTAAATGCGTTTTCGATATATCATTTTTAATCGCTTTTCGTTGCCTTCTGTACGGTTAAGATTCTGTTTTCATTGCAAATCTGTAGTCATTACCGTATCGATTATTCGATCTTTCATGATTGGTGATTTTTTTCGAGAATTTCAATACATCTTCCAGCACGATATCGATTTCTCTTAACTGGAAACTCGAGGGTGATATTTGCATGCCTTTTCGAGATCAATGACTCCGATCCGAGTACACGATACTTTACTTTCGTCTAATTCTTCGTGTAATTCGTACAATACACAAAATTGTTGATCTTTCTCTCTAACTAGAAAAGGTAGCGACCATTAGTCTACCTCGAATTACATGCAAATATTTCGTCTCGTATAATTGCGTACGTAACTGCAAAACACACAAGAATCTCATTACACGATACCAATCAGTCTAATTCGCCGTAAAATCAAACCTGTTACGCTCTCGATACCTAGCAATTTTCCATCAACCGCCATAATAGATTTCGCCCGCGATACGTGCCCACAATTTTACCGAAACATCCATCCGAACGAATTGTTGCTCCGACCCGGTTGGGGTCGCGTTCCAATTTCCAGCGTAAGGTTTCGCGAAAATAAAAAAATAAAAAAACTGAAGAATAATTACGAAACGATTTCTCTCTCGGCTGCGTTCTCGATCGTAAAAATTTTATATTCGCCGCGAGAGCAACGCGGCCAGATGACGGGGGCACGCGATCGAAAAGCATGAAAATATATTTTCTCGCGAAAGAGGTGAAAGGCCCGGCGGTATGCATTCCTACGGACTTTTAAAACGGGTTTCAGTGGCTCGCGTGGGGGCCGAGCCAGGGAAGCCTATTGGAGGCTTCCAACTTGAACAGAGGTAAAATGCACCCGTGTGCGCCGCCGTCGCTCGATCCTGCGCGTTCCTGTTTCCGAGAGGGATGGAAAGGACGCGTTAGCAAAGACCCCCTTCGGGTTCCGTACGTACGCACCGGGGATACTCGGCTCGATGGGATTCGTGCGTCGATCGAGAGCCGTTTCGACCGAACCATGTGTTTCGCTCGATTCTCGAGACGGGCGTACAATGCGTACCCGATCGATATCGCGTGACACATCGAGCGACGATTTTTTTTTTTACTAGCGCCGTGAAATCGGCGATGCGTGTCGTATTTTTAAGCGACGACATACTCGCGCGCTTGCCTTGGCGATTTTCATGCACATAAACAGAGACGAAGCTCGAGGTTTCTTATCTTCTCTACAGGCAACGAGCTATACGATCACCTATCTCCGTAGCTGTTTACGCGCGTTTTTTGCATCGATTTATTTATATCGCCGACATGGTGCCGAGGGGCGATATTGGTTGCGGGTCGTGAACCAGACGATAAATAATCGAGACGTCTCGTCGCGGAACTTGTATACGAAACAAGTGCCGCGCTAGATGGCGTCGTTGAATCTTGTTCTCATTTAACTCCGCGATATTAATTTCCTTCGCTTGATTCTCTAGATCGGTAAATATTAATATGTATCCGTCAGAATATTATATCGTACTTTTGGTACGAGTATAGTTGATTTTATTATAAAATAGGTACCGTCGACTCGTGGAACATTTTCACTTTTTCGAGTAGAACGAAAAAATCTGTTCATTTTATTTCGTCGAGGAGGAAATGGAATTTAAGTTCGAGGATATGGAAGAACTCCGGAATTTTTCTGTATCGTGCTCGGAACGAATGGAATTTCATCTCATGGTGGTCGCCACTTTTGAAACACTTTTCGAGGCTCTCTTCCTCTTCATCCCTCTCTCTTGTAACCATCGCCAGAGCGGTATTCTTTTTCATCTGGCCGTCACTGTCGTTGGGGTCTTCCTACGACATCTGTTGAACATACAACGCTTTTCCCTGAAAGGGAGCCAACAGATAACGTTTGCGTGGAGGTTTCGAAAAGCAGATTTCGGGGAGTTCGAACATTTTTCTACCTACATAATTCTTCTCGCGTCTGTTCTCTTTAGACGAACCAGACGTTTATGGCGTTCAGCTGTCGCGTTTGCAATTCTCGATAACAATCTGTTCGGGAAAAAAAACTGCGGTGTTTCAACCGAAATTTTATCGCAATCGATTTGGACGGAATTCGAAAGATAAAGATGTTGTTTGATGCGGTTAACCTTTTCAGATTGAAGGAGCTATTTTTAGACACCCCAATGAACGATTGCACTTTATGTAATTTATCAGTCGCGATTGTCAAGTGTTGCCAACGCCTCCACTTCCGGTAGCCGCTTCTGGATTTTCTGATCGCGGTTAGTGATTGCATACGCACACCATCGTTCGATCGTGAAAGTAATTGTAACATTGCTCATTGAAGAGATTGTTTCTCATTTTTTTATTTTTATTGAGCAATGTGTTAATTACTTTCTCGTTAACGAGCTTGTTTTGCATGCGCTACATATAGATACATAAGTAAACGATAATTGCATTTAAATTATCACTAATAATCTATCGTTTCATTGCTTTTGCTATTTTGCGTTTACTCTTATTGAAGATGCCGATACCCCTTTAGTATAGTAGAATAATTAGAATACAATTTATATAACGATTAAGTGTACAATAGGATGTTTCACATTTATAAAATCGATTCTTGAGTACTCGAGGAGGACTTGTTGAATTAATTTCTTTGCGATGCCAAGTGTTCCGAAAAGTACGTAATTCGGATTGTGGATAAAGATAGAATAAGCATTCCTTTTGTTCGAACTCCGTCGCGAATCGTACTCTGGAACAATTATAGATTGTATTCCCATACGATGAATCGTGGCAACTCTTTCGTAATGATCGCTCGTTCGAATGGTAAAATGGCAGAACTGGAACAAAAGAGGTCACAGGTAATACGGAGGAAGTTCCTATTGAACTAATCATTACCAAGATAGGTATAAATAACGCGTGGAGTGGCCCGCATCAATTGGCCAACTTGACCAATTTTGCGCTGGGCATAAATGGTGGCTATAATTTCCAAGAAATGCTTTCTATGTTTGCGCGTCCTTTAATAAATGTAATACCATTTAACATTCGCATTACGTCCAATCCAATATTTCTACGCTGTTACGGTTACGGTCTTCTATAGAGTAAGCATTTAGTTTCGAAAAGAGTACCATTTTGGTCATCTCTCGAAGAAAAGAACAACGTGTACTTTTTCTTCAACTCTACTATCTTGCAAGCTTTTTTTGCCCTAATTTCGATAACTAGTATAGTGTACAAATTTAATTACAATAATTGCGCTATAGAAATTGAAGATCACCACAATCTCTTATTGTCCATTGTTACTTATTTTCTTACGTTCTCTGAAGGGTACGTCGCACGAAGTGTCCTAGGCTATACTGTCCTCGTTATCTTCTTGGAAGGAAAACTTTAGGATTCTTTCACTGTTTCAATAACTGTGAAAATTGTGTAAATAGTAGAGACTCTCGTCCACTTCCGGTAAGCGTTTCGACGAACTCTCGTTATCGTTCGGTTTTCTTTTAAGAAAAATATTCAGGTTTCCGTTTTGAAATAATCGTGTTGGAAAGGAATTAATTGCAGGAGGGAATTAGGAAGGAGTCGAGGCTTTATTGCACCGTGGGAGGTCCGTGTTGGCTATCTTTACGACGTGTTTATGGTGCATTTGAATATTCATCGAGATATTGGAAGTCCTTGAAAGGATGCACATATTTGCATACCGTTGCGAAACACAAGAGAAGGAAGAGGCCACTTTCGAAGGTGTACGGCGGCTCGAGTAGCACGAGCCGCTAATATGCGAATCTAGGTTATGAAAAAATCTGAAACAAGAATTCTCTGTTTCATATCTGCTTCTCACGCTTTCTTGGCAGGACGCGCTTTTCGGTGCGAAAGTTAGCGGTGTATACGGGAACGCGTGAAATTGTGCTAATTCGTCCAATAGCTTCGTTCTTTTTCTATCGAATATTTTTCCAAGGGCAGACACGCGTACTCGTGACTAATTATAAGGACATAATTAAATTCACAGTATTCGCAAACGCAGAATGTAAATCCTCTGAAAACAGTCGAGTTCCATTCCTTCTCCTTCCTCTTCTCAAACGTGAAAAACTACCCTTAGTTTTTCTGAACGAATAAAAATGAAGTGTGCGTATATTTGATCAAACCCTTTGTTCTTAAACGATGGTTCTTAAACCCACAGTTTTTTTTTCTATAAAATCTACACATCTCCCTTCCCTCTTTTATTGGGTAAAATTGGTAGCAATCAACTTCGCGAAATTTCTCTTTATTAATATTTATAACAGAGAACAAATGGTTCTATTCTAATTAGTAGCCTTCTTGGTGGTGGTGTACGAGATAACGGCGATCTTATGGTTAACCATCGTTACAGTGGAGCGTTCGATTAAACAGCGAACGAAAAAGTCGATCGCTGGCTATCGACGATAGACTTCTCGACGAACGGGACGGTAGAGGCCAACGAATTGTGCGTACGTCGGACGAAGCGGGTACGGGGCGGAAAGAGAGACGCGCGTATACGTGCCGCGCATGCCCCCACGAAGGTTCGTCGGGCCTGAGCCATTTGTGCCCGGACAATCGATTGTTTCCGACGTTTCTCCAACACGCTAAACTCGTTTCCGGTCCGATTTACTCGCGACCAGTATCCGCGATACATACTGAGCACGAGAAGTCGACTACGAAAGCGATACATTATAATTGCACCCGTTAACCGCAGGACCGTAAGAGATGGCTTGTTACGCGGGAGGTGCAAAGAGGGGCGACGGGTAGAAGGTATCCTAGCGAAGGCTGCGCGGTAGAGGGGAATCGCATTTGCACTTTTGCAACCAGGCAGCCAACTCGTACGTGGATCTCTCGGTGCTCCATCGAGCATAAGTATTATACTTTCATGACCGCGTAATGAGAGAAAGCAGATCTCGTTGCGGGGAACGATGGTAAATTCGATCGAGATCGCGCATCTTGTTTTAATGATCTCCCGTGGGTTGTTATTGGGTTTTAGGGGATCGTTTTTAGGGATAATTCTTAATTAAAATAGAGAGAATAAATGGGGAATAGAAAAGGTAAACAGAGTGAATTATTTCTGTTTCTTAGGCGGCTGTTTTTCATTGCAAGATCATCATCTTTATAGCGGCGATTCGTATTGGATAAATAATTCATGGAACTAGCGCAGTCCAAAGGGTTAAGCGTGTCCGTATCCATCAAAGAGTAAAACTGTTCCAAGTTGCCCTCCCTATCTGACCCTCTAAAACAACTTATGATAATTTTACTCCCAAGTGGATGCATAGATACCCTGTAATACCGTGTAATACATAGCTTAAAATATCGATTCAAAGAAGCTTGAGGAAAAAAAAGAATTGGAAATTAACCCTTCGAGGCTGCTCTGCTCGGTCGATCCTCCAATGTCGAGATAACGCGTTCACTGTGGTTGGCCGTCGACCGTGGATCACGGATGATGAATCGAGCGCGAGCGGTGGCAAGGCAACGGTGTCGAAATTCTTTCAGGGAAGACGGTTTCCAGAGGAAATAGTAATCTAAAACGTCCAGTTATGGCATGGGCTGGGTCGGGATTTAACGAGCCATGGAATGAGCTGACTCATAGGAACTGCGAAGAACGCGGTTCGCGGTGAAAAACAAAATGGCCCTGGTATTTAGGTTGGGAGAAGTCAGCAGCCACGGACACCTTTCCCTGGCTTCGTTACTGCGCCCGGCCGTTTCCGATTAAACTATCGCTGCAGTTCGGTCGAGTGCTTAAATTGCATGATTGATCGGCTGCGCTTCGAATCGTTACCACCTATTCTGATACCGCAAATCATGGGACTGACCTTCGTGCTAGTTCAGACACCGGGTATAGATAAATGTTGTAATGATATCGAGACTGCGATCAATTCTATTTAAAACAGAGCCACGCTCGTTAATGTGAAATTAGTCTTTCTTAGGGATGTGGTAATGGAGAGTTTTTAGAATTGTTTGATTTGCTCTTGATATCGAGGTCGTTGTGCTTAAAGAAATCAAGATTGATCAGTTTCTCATGTAACGCAGAAGAAAAAGGAAGTCGAGTCGCGTAAATTTTTCTAACAAGCACGTTTCATCATGAAAGTGCACTTGTGATCTTAACTCATACCGTCTTAGCGTCCTTCAATTCTTTCTTCACTCTTTTCTTACTCTTTCCACTTGTCCTTTTCTACTCTTTAAACGAACGTTACTTTAGCGGCTATTAACTCTTTGTAATCTAAAACACAGCTTCCTTTTAAGTATCTTTTCAAAGTGGAAGCATTTAAATTCCCGTCTAATAAATTCGCCCGGTAAATTACACACGCTTAAAACTTAGCAAAGTGTACTAGATCCTCGAGTTTCCGAGTTCAAAGTAACTCGAGTCCACGGCTCCGTAGTTCCCGTGCTTAAAAATATTGCCCTCGCTTTTCCTTCGAACGCCCTAGGACAATTCGTTTCTACGGTTCTATGGTACCCAGGTAATTGTAAATGTAGACAAGGGATGTAAACGCGAAGGAGTATCTTTAGAGCGGCCCCAAAGTTCCCCACGTGTTGCACGAAGTTACAAAAGTAAACTCAGTTGGCGTTAATTTGGAAAACCGATTCGTGTCTCGGAAGTTCCGGGTGTCCTCGAGGGTTTACGACGCGTCGATCCCTATTGGGACGGGCCAGGCGAGACCCAGGCCTGATTAGAATTCGCAACCTCCCAACCCATAAATAACTAGGCTGAACAATGGCAACCCAAGCGGGTAGTCTGTCCTTAGTTCTCGAAAATTGTTCGAAGTTACCCTACGGCCTACCATATTGCGACTTCCTGCGTTAACTTTACCGATTTCTGCGCTACGATATCATAATTACGTATTTCACATAATCTGAGGTATTTTATTTGTCCAAAAACATTTTTTTTTTGTAAGTTCAGTTATCATGGATTTTTATTCTTAGAGGATAAGACTATCTCGAGTATTTTTAAAAAGCCTTATCTCTGACAAACACATTAACTCCTTTCTAAACTAAATATTGACAACTGTATCCGCACAATCATACAGAACTTTGTAGCGTTTAGCAAACATTGCTTGATTACTATTTCAATATTTATTAACATTCCTGCAGTGTTCCCAATGAATTCTTTTAAAACTTGAAAATCAATTTCTTTTCATTCACTTTCTCCCTTTTAATCTTCCTGTTTCACTTCTGTAATGATAATTTTGGACGAATAAATAATCCTTACTTTTACCATATTGAATATTCACGAATTTCTATCGAAGCAAATATAGCGATATTTCAATTAAGTAGCGATCTGGTAACGAAGCTCTCGGAAGAGATTAGCTATCAGCAAACAATCCCCACCTCCCGATCGTATAATCATCAGCGTTGAAAACGCAGCGATGTATCCGTCGCTGCAGTAATGTCAACGCCGTTTTCTTGAAGGCATAAAAGCCAAGTAAAATGGTCCCGTGGTTCGCGATAATAATTCCACGATATTAGTCCCAGTTAGCAAGCGCGTTAATTCAGCAATTACGCCGGGCTATAGTACGTGAAATTGCGTTAATAAGTCTTTCAACCTAGCACACGAGTTGGTCTACTGCCTCGTCTCGATCGGCTCGAGGCAAAGAGGCGCGAAGAACGGAGAGCCTGGGCCGAGCGTGTGTGCACGTTTCACGCTTGAGGCAGGTCGGGCTCTTTAAATCACCGGAAACGCGCAGGTAGAGAAGATGTGGGTAAACCGTTCCCCGTCCTCTGCCCTTCCCCTCTCCCCGTCGCCGTTAACCGCCAGCGCCTTTTAAAACAGTTTCGTGGAAGGTCTACACACCTGAAAACGCTACGCGCAACCCGCGTTTAACGGTGCCTGGCATGGATAATTCGTCCCGTTGGAACTTTCAGGCGTGTGTTGTTTTTGAACACACGCGGGGGGGTCCTCGGGGCTTCGCAGAGGGATCCTCTTGGCCATTTACGGCGGTGAATCTTTGTTAGGAGGGATTTAGGGATTAGAGGGGTTTACTTTGTCGAATATGGGAATTTAAGATGGCTTCGAGTGTTCTTTAGTGGGTGCGTAAATTTTTTAGTCCGTTTGGGAGCGTAGGTAACCTCGTAAATTTGTACGAGCAGCAGTTTTAGTCGTAGGAATTTTGCGTATGTTTCGAGTTACTTCAGTTTTTGCTTAACGAATCAGATGCTAACATTTTTTAAAGCGAAACTTTAAGAGCGGAAAATTAATTAAGTCAGTTTTATAATTTTATATCATAACGCAGCTGATACTTTCTCTTCCCGGAAAGCGCAGTTTTTTTTTATCAGTTCTTGTTCGCTACGTTTGCAAAAGAAATAAAGGTGTGGATGAACTGAGAAAGCGGTACTATTTCCGTGTTTCTGAAGAAGAACGCCCTGACTCGCTGTAGGAGGTGTTCGATGCGACTTCCGGCCGTTCGTACTCGTAACTCGATTTTCTTTATCGAGGCCGTGTGGTCCTCAATGAGCGTTGGATTTTTTCTTTAATCTTCGATAATAATCTTAATGGAAATATTAATGGAATGAACGTATTGGAGGACGCTAATAATAGAAGCGTTTTAATAGAGGTTTTAAGAGGCGTTAGAACGGAGCCATAACGTCCTACATTTAGAAGCAGCTGTTTCAATTGCGAGCAATTTTTTCGTTGTAAACAACGTAACGTAAAATGAACATACTTTGTATAAGAGAATAGATTTCTAGCTCTACATTTGTGCAAAGCGAATACTAGATTCTTCAAGCTCTTAGAGTAATCGTTTACAAGGTTGAAATATGGATAAAAGAAGCCTTAAACGATTTCCTTGAAATTTATAAGTTGCTCCAATAATTTGCATTATTTTTTTTTAATCCTCCAGCGTATCTATGTATATATTCATCAAGAATATCTTACCATCCATTCAAGTGACAAGACATTTATTCAGACGACAATAAATTAAGTAATATCAAGCGAGTTTATGGAGGTACGCTATTTTTATAAAGTTTCCATCGCACATTTTGTTCAGAAATAGCACTTGACGTGAATTATAATTACAAATGGTGGTTTCTTTTTTTTAATTTTATTTAAAGGCTTACTAGACGCGGTTAAACGAATTCCTTAACGTTCCTCGCCGCCCGTTTAATTCCAACTAGGAATATTGTCACGTACGGGACGAAATATGCAAATGAAATTTTTCCCTCGGCTTAAATGGTGCTTGAAACAATTTTAGAGCGGGGGAGAATTTTGTGGTGGCGCTCTCGAACATCCTTGAGCTGATGAATCCACGTGCACCAAGCCGACGCATTTTTCCCATACCAACGCGTGCACGGTGATTACCTTGCGTAGACTGGGACGTGCCTTGGCGTTTTATATTTCGCGCCTTCTTTGTTCTCGGCGACAGAAAGAAAACCAACAGGAATAAATTATTTCACTTCCTAGTTTTATATTGGAGTACCTCCTCTTGCGAATACGAATCTACTTTCGATGCAATTCCTCCTTTGTCAGAGAGAAGAATCTTCTTCAAACATTGTTTAATACCTTTAGGAATTCTTTTACTTCTTCTTCACACCGTTAATTACCGAGGAGGATATAGATGCGCGGCAATGATTATTTTTAACCTAGGAAACTTATGAACCGTTTAAATCAGTTGCAATGACAAAACGTTCTGTCGCTGTACATCATTTTTATTAATCCAATAATTTCTATGAAACATCGTTGTAACCAATTAGCATTCCTCGAAGGAAAATTTCACAATCTCGTCACACGTGGTTCTTGTGTGCAACTTCTTGCTTTGCTACTTAAGCAACCGTACGATCGTAGGCAGTAGTGGGTATTATCTTCAATTGAAGACAGGAATTCTGATAGAGTAACGAAATCGTTTTGTAGATACACAGAATTCCCTTTCGTTCGTCGTGATTCTCTTTTTTCCATTTCTGTCCTCGTACTTCGAATCCGATTGTCACTCCATCGCGAATTTGTTAACGTTTGCACGAAAAGTCTGCGCCGCAGATGCTTCTCTTTTTTTATAGGAGTAGAATTACTCGTTGGTAATGCTGGAATAGCCTGCACGCGAACAGCATTATTGGAATCTTTGCTCCTCTTCGTTAGCTACCACCATCCAACCATCCTTATAGTGTTACACTCTCCTAATTGACTCGGCTCGCTTCAAGTATCAAGCGTGTCCGAGTGCTCTAAACGTACAAGTACTTGAAACCTGATTCCCACTAAAACCCCATAAATTCTAATGAAATTGAACCGCCATCCACTCCAGCGCCCTCGTACAGCATTCAAAGTGACACGATGACACAATAAGATTGAACGTTTCAATACGAATTGTGTGAAAATTGAATGTTTCGATGTTACGTATTCATGTTTCTTTAAATATCTTTAATTATCTGCTCCAAGATGCTTAATTCTACTTAAATCTAAGCCTCCGTTAGTTCGCACAACCCGCGAATCATTAGATGCCAGCATTCAATCTACTCTGAAGTTAGTTGGTTCATTCGAAGCACTATCTTCTACCATTACCCTATTTCTTCAAATCAGACTAAATTCATCCCGGAAAGAATTCAATTTTATCTCAACCCTGAAGCGAAACTGTTACACGATTATGAAACAGTGTAACATTGTACAGACAGTCTTCAAGTGGAACTTAATCAATTTTTTTTTAAATATTGAATATAAAGCATGCGTTTTAACGGAAGGTGACCACCACACGTTACTGTCTTCGTTGAGTAAAGTGCAAGCTTTTGCCAACTTGTGTTAACTTGAAATATTGCTTCGCGACGTTAAGGACGCCATGGAACTGCCGATAACTCGAAGACTGCGACGATTGTTTCGCTTATTTCCATGTATCGTTTAGTGAGGAGCTTGAAGAAAGATCTAAATATCCTAACATTTATTTATATTCTACACTGCAAGGTGATTAAAATTTCTTTAAAATAGCAGCATTTCAATTTAAAATTCTCAAGGCTCGCGAACTCCCGAGTGATATGTCATGGTAATGATACCTCTGTGCAATTACCGTTACCTACATAGATACACGTATCTGCATACCCAGATCTAGAAGCGTACTACGCGAGAGACCTAGAAGAGATAACACCGTATCTAACTGTGGTTGTTTAGGGGGCTAGCTATGAACTATTAATAAGTACACAGTACGAGTATTTTAGGAAAGATTAGCAGCGTCTCTTATCTACTAAATTTATATTTATTTAGTGCTCATGTACATCTCATTATCTCCACAAAATTTCAGTCGACGTAGACACACGTAATAATCGTCGAATCGTAGAAAGAAATAAGTTTCGATCCATTTAACGGTCACGAAAGATCTGATTCCCGACGCGAGAACACGCGTACACACGTACAGACACGCGTTTAACACATGGACGTTGTTTTCCATCGAGGGTCGTCAATAGGTATCGCATTATAAACCGACGCGACGCGGTTTCCGCCCGTGGGCTGTCCATTCGGAGACGCAATACGCGATATACACGTTCTTTCCATCTCTATATAAAGCGTCCACCGATTCGATTCGTTCGACCGGTCGTCCGTGGCTAGTCTATTGAATCGCTTCTCCTCGTCGTCCCGTAGTGTTCTATGAATACAGATTTACCTGCTGCTCGCATCCATTTCGTCCCATGCGCCGCGAATTCCCGCGCATATGCGCCGCGTGCAGATACGCGCTCATTCGATCGCGTAGAAAGCTTTCCTTACTCCCTCGTCGAACTCTGTTCCAAGCTTAGGGGCTAGCCGAGTCCTTTATGGTATTGTGCCGGTTTTCGGTAGCAAAATCTTAGTTCTACGTATTATCGTTTCTAATTATGGGAAAGTAGATCGTATTTGAAACATTATTCTGAATATCGAAGAACGAGCTCTTTTCGTTAGTCGATTCGTGTTCTTTCTTCTGAAACATGATTTCTTTTACTAAGTGATATAATATTCATTTGACTGTCTTGCATTGTGGGAATATACGCTTTAAATGGAACCAGCGAAAGAATACTAACGCGTTCGCAGTTCTGAGGGTCGCCTCAGCTATACATGTTCATATTTATAAATAAGCAGAAGAAGAACCCTTAAGAAAAGCCTTTTTTTAAGTTGTTTACTCCCTTAGTTTCTGAAATCATTATATTCTCAGCGGCTGGGAAGAAATATTTTTATTTAGAAAATTACGCGCGTATATCTCGAGCAGCTAAGATCGAGTTAAAGTAAAAAGTACTCGAATGCTATCGTATTGCTTTTGGAAGTAAATAAAGCGGATATAATTAAGTAAATAGAAGTTGAGATTCTTGGATCGGTCTGAAGAATTAGATACCAATCCGAATGGAGAAAGTTTAAAAGAAACTCGAGTAAACATTGACCTCGCGAATACCGGGTCAATCGTTCAATTTCTTCCCTATTCCCCTTGCCCTCAGCCAAAAGTATAATAATAGAATTTATTTCGTCCGATCGATCGATAATACTTATCCACTAACGAGCATCGAAGTCGAAAAAGCGTTCGTCGAAATATAATTACGCGGTTATTGGATGCTAATTGATCGGTGCACTGACGGTGAACGCCTTATCCTAACGAGGCGGTTAAAAATTAGTAAATTCTAATGTAATAATACGATTATGATCCGGTAACACGGAAGATTCTCATCGAGCGGAACGATCAGAAAACAGACGATGATTATTCATGGCCAATGATTCACTGGAATGTAGAACAAGGAACCCTGAACTGTCACCGTGACGAGAATTTTCCGATAAACAATTGCTCTGTTCCAAAGAAAAGTCCCTCCAAAGATCATTGCGCAGGTAATGTCTAGTCGAAGTTATCGACATTGAATTTTGCTCAGAAATTGATAAGCAATAAATCTGTTCTGCTATTTTTGAGAAGTTCTAATCCTAATGATAAAAATGATAGTTTAATGATCTGCCAGTTCGTCAGAAAGTTCCAAGATCTCTTGGACTCGTTACGATTTCATAACTTTGGGATTTTGATCTGTTTAAGTATTCCATTCGTTATGTAGGTCCGTTTAATAATTATAAGTTCTCGTCTCGTTGATGGTTCTGTCTAATTCTCTGCTGGAAATAGATAGCAGTAGATGGTATAGAGTTATGTAACGAAGAAACTAAACTTGTGTGATCGCTGAGCATCGTTAGACCCTCGTCAGCAAATTGGACAGCTTACATCAAATGAATTAACCGAACTAAACCTTCAGTCGTCGAGGCATTCATTTTCTTGGGCAGACTGTTTACTTTTTGGTATCTCTTAATATCATTTCTTTCAGCAATTCTTAACATATTATATGTAGTAAAATTTGTATGGCATCGTTTCTGCAGGTCATTTCCGTAGCTATTTCCGAAAGCATTATTTTAGATCTTCTTGAAACGTATTATTCCCAGACTACCACATACTCAAAGAAATCTAGTAAATCTAGTAAATTCTCTTTAATCTCGTTCTATCCATTCGGAAGATATGTTGCTTCCAAATCTTCTAATCCCACTTATGATACATGATGCGTAACGTTTAAATCTCTTGTCAGGTGGACCAACGGAACTCCCTTAATCCTTCGCGTGATGCATAAGTACACAGCAGCGTCAAATGATCATCTCACCCGTTCTTTTCCCTTCTCCATTTCGCTCGAGCATCAGAGCTAAAATCTAGATTACCAGAGAAACTTCAACATCCAGCTAATAACGAACAGCCGCCTGTAATACCGCTTGCTCGTAATCTGTAACGCGATACCCAGCGATACTGTCGTTCCTGTTACGTTGGCACTACTGGCTGCGGCGCGGCCGAGTGCTCTCTAACCGACCGATTGCAAGAGGGTTTGCGGACGCGTAAAAGTGGTCTCGTGCAAGCCACCTGGTGCACCGATGAATGCCGTAAATTGAGAGTAATCGGCAAACTGCACTGGGAAAACCAGCACGAGATATTTCCCTCGTTTCTTATTGGAATGCGAAACGCACGACGCACGCTACGTACACACCAACGATATTATTTATGTAGAATGATACAATAGTCAACTGTGCATTTTGTACGGCGTACGTACATGTATATGGACGCGGTAATTGAAATTTATCACCCGATAACATTTCATCCGGTTTCTTATGCGACAGTAGTTTGGCAGGTCTAGAAAAATAGGGGATATAATTAGGATTTAGCACATTTTGTCGTGGAAAAACGATGGATGATAATTTAAGGTAGCGGCATTGAGAAAATAGGGTTTTAAGTGGCAAGTGTCTTTGAAATTTGCGAATCTTCCACGCGAGAAGTTAACATCTTTTTTCCTGAAACTTTCGTTTAAATTAGCAGCGAGTATCGTAGACAGAGTTCAATTTAAATCTTTACAAACCACATATATCATAATCGTCGTACCTGACAAACAGGCTGACTCATTGGTCATTTAAACGGGCGAAAAAGAGTAACTGTTGCACCTGCCACGCCGTGTCGTAATAATAATTTGCAGCTCCATGCAATGTGTTATACAAGGTGAAAGAATAAGAAGTATAACTTCTAATATACTTAGGGTTAAAGAAGTGAGACAATTTGTCGAAGCGATCTCAACCGTAATAAAAACATTGCGAAGCAACTATTTAACAGCTCCTTTCATGTCAAATAATTCTCTTTGAAGTGTATAATTTTTTCTATTTTATTTCAACAATTCTGAAGATATTCAAGATAGTAGATTTTGGAACGTGCTCGTTTCAACGAAAAACTTTGATGCAAAGAACGTAATATTTATGAGAAATAGCAACTAACATTAGTTGCAACCGGTCGATCGTTTCAAGTGTACAGCCTATTTTTATTTTTAAAACGATCGATATTTATCGATCCTTTCGCGTTACATTCTTAAACTTCGCTTGTTTCCCACATTTTTGCGAGGACACCCACGGAAACGCTTATTTATTACAGTTTCTGAAGACATGTACGCGTGTGGTTTCAATCTTGATCTATGCTAATTTTATTATTTATTATTTTTCTATATTACTTCTTTTATTGGTTCTTCGATTCTCCTATCCTTTGTTTGGTAATAGTGGTTCTTCTTTTAATTTCTTTTTAGAATATGTTCATGTAAATTATATGAATCGAGTACATGAACAGAATATTATTTTAACAACTATTCGCTTGACAAACACTTTAAAAAACATTTTTCTGCCAGTAATCGAAGTATGGGAGTTCTAAAGGGATTTCTCTTGGTTGGTCGAAATTTCTCCCATCTTTAAGAGAATTCTGCCGATTCCTTTTAATAATTCCAAAGAAACTCAACGTAACTTAGGAGAAGTGATTTCTTAATGCTTTCTTAATATGCTGCGAGTTTATTTCTGTGTACTTTATAGTTCACGAGTAATTTCTACGGGTAATTCTGCAAACAAAAATAAGACGAAAATCAAGACCAACAAATTGCATTTTCAAACTCGTCTTCTTTTTTTATAGTTTTCGGTTTTTAGTTTTATTTTAGCTTCCAGAATTGTCCCTGGAACTTCTTCCAGAACGAACATCCGCTGTATACTCCCGCGGAAAATTCTTCACGCGAATCGGTGCATGGTGTGTTTTATTTTCAAAGGCACGTGTGTATTTACACGTATAGTTTCGCTGTGTACGCTGCGTTCATTTACTTGCGTTGTAGAATAAAAATTTCAACGTTCGATACGAAATTCCAGAAATTGTTCCAAATATTGATCCAGCATCGAAAAGAACGTGGAAGAATAAATAACGAGAATAAAAACACGACATCTACGATTAAAGGAGGGTGAAGGATGAACTCTGGTTTTCTCCTTTCCTAAAATGTTTTCTTTCTTCGACGTTCTCATCTCGTGGGGCCCCTGTGTACACGTTATCACAGTTATCATTGAGGCGCGAGTGTTTCACGTGGTGTAACGCCATCCGGACGTGCATTACGGTAGTTTGTATCGCGGCAGAAATAAAGTCGCCGGAACGAATGCGGGGGCAGCGTCATCTTAAAATAGCCCCGAGACCTCTGGAGTCGTCGATTGCGCGTATCTCTCGCACACGAAGGAACAAAGAGACAAGCCGATCGCGTCGTCGTGGAAAACTGAGGAAGGAGAATACAGGCTGCTCTGACATTCGTTAGAGACTGGGGAATGCAAATCACTCGAACAGAAAAAATGCTGGGGAAATTCTGTACGTTTGCTGTTTGCGAGAGTAGCAAGAAAATTGTCTGAAACACCACGTAATTCGTATCAATTCGTTTTTGGTTTAATGATATCTTTTTCTAATGTAGATATAGTAGAGAAGAGACTCGTGAAAGGTTCGTTTAGTTCGTAAAGAAGTTGATTAGACAGCGACCAACTCATTTAGTTCCCATTTTTTCCGCCTCTTCTTTTTTCTTCTTCAGTGAATCCCACGTTGTCGGATGATTTACGTCGGTTTCGTTCGTGACGACGCTTGTTTCGGGAATGTAGGGTCGTTTAACCTCTGGCCCCGCCGCTACACGGGAATCGCGTGAAAAGCATCCCAGTGATCTCGAGCATCCGCGTCTCTAAGAAGTTCGATTCTCTACTTATCTTTCGACACGGTTCACTGGTCGATAGTCATTGGTGAATGAGACGCAACACGATTAGGGGTATAGAACTAGGCGCGTTGTCTTATTTCCTCTTTAACGATGGAGAATGTATAATTCAGGAATAGTTTAAATCATGCATCGCTTCGGTTAATTATCCTTCTTCGTTCTTCCTTCGTACGTTAATTGTAAACGTGCAGTTCATCTGAGATACGTCTGGTGAATCTAGTAAATGTAAAAATAAACGCAGTAATCGTAGAAATGGCACGATGAAAGAGTGTATCAAGTATAGTAGCCTGTAATTCTTGTTGCTGCTGTGTTGCGTATTGTAGGAGATGGTGGATCGATACGGTAGTTCATTACGATCCCATCTGGTAGATATAATTTTATCTTTGATCGACGTTGTTATTATTGCTATTTCACCCTGCTATTTTCTCTCCTCCTCTCTTCTTTATCGTGATCGATAATCTATTTATACAAGGTTCTTCACCTCTCGTCGGTTTGTTTGAACGTAACGCGAAACAGAGGCTCCTCGTAATGAGAGAGGCGCTTCTGTCAAATTCGCGACCTAAATCAAATTCTCCATTCGCGCGTTCTTAATCTCGCAGATGTAACAATTTGTTACAGTCACGTAAGAATGGAATATTCATTCATCAGATACGATGAAAGGTAGGAAACAGTGGATTAGAAGAATGGCTAAGAATGTATCGGTTGACCTAACCCGTGGCTTGGAAAAAATGCGAGGTGAAATTCCTGGTAATTCAACCTGCCTCGAATCGAATCATTACGTTCAATCACCACTCCTCAGGCCTTCGATAGCAGCAGATCGGCTTCTAACCTGGGCGAAACTATTTGTTCGCATCGCGTACTGAATGCCAGTGCGTGAGTTACTTTAATGGAATTACATAACTGCGATCCGCCGAGGGAAATTGAACAGTGCCGTTATACACCGCGGCTCAGCCATAATCGGACCCCGCCCGTAATTAAATTAGCCTTTAATTGGATTACAATGCGACCATAGACGGGGCCCGCGTTTCTGCGCGATCCATTAATGGGCGCACGTGGATGTTCCTTTTTCGATCGTTCTCCATCATTAGTACACTCTCCGCATCTGCCGCATAAATCCATCGTTGCCTGTAATTCGCCTCGTTTTCTCCTACTTTATTCCGTATTTTTAGCCCCACGTTGTGTACACGCGGTGCAGTTTTCTATTCGCTGCTCGAGTTTCTCGCCTCCTGTCCCGGTGCCGTTTAATTTCCAACCGATTCGGTTGCACGAATATTTTTTGAAATATAACATTTTATATATATTCTTCTTTTAACACGTGTGTTCGCAGAATTTATTAGATTTCCTTCAATATTTCATTAAATACTTTAATATTGTATCAATGCTCTGGCTAAGTTCAAGGAGAAAGTGTTGATGGTGTTTGAACAATTTACTCGTAGGCGGTTGGACACGCGTGGAGATTGCTCGTAATGTCATAATAAACAACGAGTCTTCACGAAAAATATGGACACTCGCTTATATGAACTCGATACGCTATGGAATGGATTAACCTTTGGTAGTTCGATCGTGCCTCCTGGGTATATGTGACATTTGTATTGAATTTCATTTAATATTCCTGGTACAGATCCAATATAGAGTATCGGTTATTTTTCTGTTGAAAATAATAGGTTGACAAATTGGTTCCGATCCATTTGACGCAATCGCCTCCTTTATGTTGGTGTTGTTTAATTCTTGAGGAAATAAGAGAAGAAACGTTTCTAAGAAAATCCAAGTTGAACGTGCCTCTCGATGGACGTTTTACTTTCCCGCTCATTCCTAGTTGCAACGAAGACCCACGGGATGGTCAGTTTACCAGTAGTGGCTGAAACATCGTGCCGACATACCACCGCAATGTACCCAATTTATCCTCTTTGCCACGGATCTTAATTAATTAATCTTCCAATTGAACCTCATTACTGGTTATCTTATCGCGTTGGAACGCTCAGAAGACACCACGCAGGCGAGCCTTCCCTTTTCTGTTCTCTCTCTCTCTCCCTCTCTCTCTTTCTCCCTGTAAAATCCCTCTGAGCACGAGAAATTTGTTTCGCCGCCGTGGGTTCATTGCACCGTTTCAACAGAAAAAGAAGAAAAGCTCTGGACGTCAAGATGTGGGCTCGCGTGCATCGCGGACGCTCTTCTTTTACGTCTGAATCGCGTTCTTCTCTTTTCCGTTGATTATGGGCCGTTTCATCGCGCTACTGTGAAATTATTCGAATCTTATCTGACATGGGTCAGTGATTTGACACAAATTTCGCGTGCAGCAGACGAATGCGTGTCTGCGGTATGGTGCAAATTGGTTCCCGATGATGATTTTCGTAAAATTCGATATTCGATGTTATATGTTTCGAGTCGATAGAAATATTTAGTTAAGCTAACTTTAATAATAAATTGTACAATTTTAGGCGGTTAAAATATCGCCATGAAGTTACTATAAGTAAACAAGATGGCTGGCTAGCGTCCGTCAGTTTATAAGTGTGTCTGTCTCTCAACAGGGTAACTCCTAAAGCACTTAAGCTCCGCAGCTTAAACTTGGCACAGAAATTCCTCGGATAAAGTATTCGCTCGCTGCTGAATTTGGGTTAATTCGGCGCACACGGTAAAAAAGGAAACACTGACGCATTTTGTCTAATTAAAACTAAATTTGGCCTAACTTTTTAGGCTGCATTCGATACCAAAAACGTCAAACTCTCCTCTTCCATCGTCTGACATCTATTTTAAGACTTTCCTCTCTGAATCTCCTCTCGTTTCTACCGCCTCTAGCCCCTATCTCGAGTGGGAGGAGTAAGTCGTGTCCTGTCGCAGGTTTCGCTCCACCGTGGCAGCCCTTATCAAAGGATACGCGATGCCGTAATCGTGTCGAGTGGACGATGGCGTGGCAGGCCTTCTGGTTTCTTTCCTTCGTGCCTCTATTGTCCGGATATCAGAGGAGAATTATCTTGAACATTTCATAAGACGTCTCACGCGGCAATGAAGGAAGTTCATTGTTCGATGGCAGACGATCTATCGAGACGCGGCCATAGAACCAGTAACTTTCAGATAACTCCTGCACGCGATGGGAAACCGAGGATCCTTATCCGTTCGACTGAGTTTTTCTTTTTCGCCCAACAGAGGACACGGTCAGAATAGCTCTGCGGTATAAATATATTTCCCTATACTAATAATTATCAAAATAAATTCAACGGTGTAGCAGTGGTTTCCACACGCGCAATTGTTCGACCGTTAATTTTGAACGTTGGCGGCGTACGCGATGCTATTTCCACGAACCCGACGTTCCGCGCGATATCAAAGGGGCGCTAGCCCGTGAAACGTCGCCGCAGTGTTGCACGTTGACGCGGAAACGCGGCGAACAAGGTGAACTATCTGGACACACACGTGTTGAACTGCTGGCCGACATGTGCGGCGTCGAGTGTCGATACGTTGAGGTAGGCCGGCCACCGACCTCTCTACCGAGTTCTAGACTCGGCTCGAACCCGTTCTCCACTCTCGACCGGTGTCATGGAGCGAACCACTGCAGTTTTTTTATCGCCTCGACGTGTTTCGTGGCAAACACGCGCGCTACAAGTCGTTTATTCTTAATCCAATTGCACGTATACGGGGTTTCCATTCACGAGGAACGAACGCCTCTGAATTCGCCATCGATATTTGCAAACGTACACGAAACGCAAATTGTGCTAAATCAAATGTATCTACTTTGATTTCTGTCTGATTCGTATCGCGTCGTGTGATCATTTGAAACGCAGATTTGAACATATTTGCGACAGTAAAGCGCTGTCTAAGATATGCTGTAGGCAAACGATGCATTTTAAGCGTGTACAGACATGAGCAATGATCCTGACCCTACTGGCTTTGCTGATACAAACGCCTAACGTGACCGTCCAATTGTGTACAAGCCAGTGGCTTTATCTATTACCATCGTTCCTTGTTGGGCACGCGTTTGCGTTGGAAAGAAACTGATGTCTAGGCCCAGAATTATTGTGTTTGCACAATGGAAATTAAAATGTGGACACAAGCCTATTTGTTTCGATCTACAGTTTCGAGATAAATTTAGGATAATAATGTACGATCGGAGTTGTTTAGGTGGACGTAACTTAGTGTAGAAAGTGGAAGTTAGTGTTTAAGATTGCAAGAGTAGCGTGATGGATGCTAATTGCTGGTCTCTCATTCAAGCAATCTTTTTAAAGGATTCTCATAATTTCCCACTTCCACCGGTCAAAGGTGTTTATCGTTCGCTAAGTAGGCGTTTTGGAATGAACGCGGCTGAATATCTTCATTATGTGCCTCCGCACTGTGAAGAAACCATTGTTCCCCATAATTAATCCTGCAATCATGCAACGGTAAAGGGATCCCTAACCTTTTTTAATTGTTAAACTAAGGTCAATGTGGGTCAAGTAAAAAATTGTACGGAACCGAAATTAAGCAATGGACTTTAAACAAAAATTAATCGTCGTCCTCGAGTAATCACGTCGATTCATTGCGTGCACCAATAAGGCGTCCCTGCGCTTTTTATTAAGTAATGCCCTTTTCTCTCATAATACGGAGAAACGAAATTTTTCTACATTTGTGTACAGCATCTTTTACCGCTGATAGAATATGAACTATCAAGTTTCACGAGCACGTATCGTGCACGCTGTCCGTTAAAATTTAATTGTATGATTGTGGATCGGAATTTCGTGGCAGGGGGGCAGCCAACGAGCAGGAGCGGCAATCTTCCTCCGAGTAATTTATGCTCATAGGCTTTTCAGATTCGTCGTAAGTGATGGAGACTACTCATCCCACATTACGTAGGATTTCCTTCTGCCATCCTCTTGGTAGGGGTAATTGCCGTATATGTAACCGCAGCTTTGAGATTCGCGGTTCTTATTCTCCGTACAGAATCTTCTATAAATCCTAATGCGAAACGGGGACATCTAATTTATTGAGAATGATACGTTTCGCGTAACGTTCTAACATAGCCGAGATGCCGATGCAAATATAGTATTATATCAAGATACATCTAAACTCGTGTCCGTACGCTTTCTACTGTGGTATATCGAAAACGTTAGAATAATTATATTTCATCGTTATTACATTCTGTTAAATAACGAAGCGCATACAGCTCTAGGTAAAATAAAAGATTTTCGGAGAAGAATGTTAAGGTGAAAATGTAAATTTGCTCTCAATGACTAAGGATAGTATTCTGAACGTTAGAAGAACGCTACAAATAAGATAAAGCTCTTGTCTTAAGTAAAGCTGATCTTGCTCAGCTATAAATAAATACTATCAGTTAGTCACCCAACAAAATGTACACCCGTTAAAACGACAAAATCCCCGAACGTGTTCATCGCGAGATAGCGTCACCCGAATCTCTTCACCGTAAATCGTAGGGTTCAGTCTCCTAATCCCGCGAAGTTAATCGCCGGTGAAGACCACGGACAGAACAAGGGCCACTCGTTTTACAGCTTCTGAACAATCACCACGGGGCGCCCATTAGGAATATTTACCGGGTACACGATTCTGTCACGTCCAGAAGAAAAGTCTCTGTTCCACCTTCGTACGCGTCTCTTTCTCTCTCTCCCTCTCTCTTCCCTTCCTTGGATGTAATCGAGCGATGGGGTCATTTGTTAACGGTTAGATAGGCGGCCAGCCTGGTGTGTACGAGTTAGAGACGAGAATGGGGACCACTTTCAGTCCTCTCCATTACGGAGGAGGTGTATATACCGCGAAACGGTCTCTCGAAAGGTCGAAGCGCATCAAAGTAACCTGGCTACGGCCATTTTACGCAACAAATTGCTCATTGTTCGCGGTACACGCAAAAAAGCGTTCGCATCGGGGGCCGCTTTCTGCTACGCGGGTCCTCGGGTCTATTCTCCCCGCGAAAGTCACAGTCGACGGTTCGCCATTGTCGGATGCGCCGTGCAATTTTGTGCTTCCTCCTCATCGCGGGAGGTCTTGCTCGAGAAACGCCGATGGTTAACGAGGGGAGGCGCTGTTACGTCTGTTTAAGCGTCAGATGCCGCGAACCGTTGAAGGGTTTGCTCGATAAACGGCAGAAGGTTTCTGAGAAGTACTTTTCGCAGTCTTTACTTTTTCAAGATATTGGAAAACATTATTCGCGTACTAATTCATGTTATTCCAAATAGCATGACCACGTGCCGTGGCTTTGCATCAAGTTTTCTCCCAGCGTTTTTGCTTAATACCCTTTTGATCGTAAATTCCGCGGTCATAATCCGCCCTCGACACCGCTTCGTCAAAGTAGTTCTATTCCGTATTACGTGGCTATAAATTACCCGCGGCGCTTTGTAAACTAGTTCCAACAAAGCTCGTGCACGGCTTAGCCACCCTGTGTAGCATCTAGTCCCCTCTGAGTCATACGTGACTCATCGCGCCACATCAAATAATAATTTCTAATGTACGTTTCACCGATTAAAACCATCCACGATGGAGACCCCCTAAACCCACCAACAAAGTCAACATTTCGGGGTAGCAGGAAATTTCATTCAACTTTATTCGTCTGACTCACGCCACCGTGGGACGATCAGCGTTTCAGAGGGTGGAGGGCAGCAGGAAGAAACTAGGGATGGGATACGAGGAGATAGATTTTTGGTGAAACAATTAGAGTATCGATAAAATAATAATTATGTTAAAGTAATTCTTTCTTAAAAGTAGAAAAATCGTAGATTGTATTTATATTTAAATTCTTCGCATTCTGTTACACACAAGGGCAACGTCTTGAGAATCGAAAAGTTCTTTACAATGGGTACACTTTGAATTGGACAATCCTACCGATTTGTTAGTTTTGTAGTTGCAATTGACGCTATGAGAACGTGCTGCGAAATAGAGAATTAGAGACGACCGGCATTCTTTATCCTGCAATTGATTGATGCGGTGGTAATTCTCGATGCGATTCGCTCTGACGCTTCACGGTTAAAAGGTGAGCCTAGATTTATCGGTTAGCGCGGCTTTAGGTCCGGCAGGCTCGATATCGAAGACGGGTTCTCGGGCACGGATGCCTGTGGCTGCCAAGTGGCCAGGTTCGTTGGACTTGGCAGTCACGGCCCGCGTTTGCTTTCGTTTTCGGCCGATCGGTTCTTCCTGACAGCCGGCCGACTTTACGGCGCGGCTAGCCTTGTGTAGCGAAACTATTTTCACGCGCGAAACCATTCAAGTCCTGCCAGCATTTCCATCGGTCGGACGCCATTGATAGCCGGGCCGACATTTGCGCGAGACGTATGTAGGTGTCGGACGAGTGCACAATTTCCTCGCCCGGCTGCCGAACAATAGGGACGTGTTCTGAACGTGTTTATGTCCCCTTTGTGCGTGTCTTCTTGCACGATCTCCCGTCCATTTCAGAAAGAGGACCGCGATAATGCTAGATAAGTATGTCAACGTGTACTTTTTGGGGTGAAAGGGTAGAATAGTTCCGGTATATACATTGGTGGCCCCAACTGCGGCCCATGGAATCGCAGACAGGTTCTCTGTTAGCGTTTTCTATCTCTTTTATATTATCAATATTTGGAAATCTAAAAGTACACCTATATATATTTTCGTTTTTTAATTTTAGAGAAGAGGAAGGATGCGTATGGTGGTATAGATTGCAATAGGTGTAGCTGATGAAGGAGTTCAGTTATTTTAGGACATATTGTGGTATAATTAGACGAAGGTTCGATGTTTGACGGGGAGAAGTCACGGTGGTCGGGTAGTTGGTTTGATGTTCAAGTTTTGCGCACATGTGGCGCATGTGTGATACATGTCCGATGGATTCGAGATGGAACACAGGGAGGATGGTATGCAAAATTCTGGCCCAGGAATCTCTTATATATTCCGTGTATATTTGTACGGTTATAAATTATTCTGACGTGAATCCCTCGAATAAAAATCTTTCGAAAAGCGTTATTCCTGAGAAAAAATTTCGTGTACAGTACAGATCTCTCACGTTTCTCGTCGTCACGCATCAGAAATGAATTCGTGTTCAATTATTTCTTACATCTCTAAAAACATTTTTCGTGCTCGGATCGTTGTTTCAATAGAATTTCTCCACTTTACTCCGAAATATATTTAAAGTACTCGCATCGCTCGAGGGATGACCCGATATAGTTTTGTTCTTGAACGATACCGGTAGGCAGAACAAGCCAAGTAGAAAGCCAGAAGAAGAGGAGGAGTGAAAGAGGTGGTTCTATTGGCCCTTCGTACAGGGCTGCGGCTGAGGCTGACTGTTAGCTAGGCGTTGTGGAGCAGCCAGCAACCAACAGCAGCGGCAGCTAGCAGCATCCCGTACGATCAATACGCAGCTTGCGCTGCGAGCCACGACTACGTGAAAATACGGCAACGACTACCATGATCGTCACCGACGACGAAGACGATGACACGACTACTACGTCCGTGACGAGGGCTGCCTACGTACGATACCACGACATAACGGCTTGGAACCTCTGGGAGAGGAGGAAAAGGGAGGAGGACGTTGCCAGGCGACGGAAGCTGCCTACCGCCAGAGTTCATCGTCCTCCGACTTGTTTCTTCTCCCTTCCACCCACCCATTCACCCTCCATTTATCCTTCTCTTTCGCCCTCCTCCCCCCCTCTATACCACTCGACTTTGTCTTGTTCTCGCTCTTTCTCGTTTTTCATACTCCCCCTCTATCTCCCTCTAACCCCACGCGTTCCCCTCCCTCGATGGCTCGCTGTTATATACCACTCCCTGATTCCCTCTCCGGCTTCTCTTTTACATTCTCGTTCCCTCTTGCCGCCTCTTTTTCTCTCTGCCTCTTTCGATCTCTTCTATCTCCTACGCGCGCCTATTTCTCTATCTTTTTGCATGCCGCGCGCCTTAACTTTTGCTCTTCCTCGACTCGAACTCCGTTTCATCCTCAGTTAGGTTCTCCGTGCCCGCTCGCTAGGCTTCTCTCGTCGGAGTCCGGTCTCCTTCAGACGCTTCTTCTACTCTTTAGAGAATTACTTCCGTCGGTTATCCCTCCCTTCGATTTCGCTCGCCGCGCTCCCGCTCGCCTTACCTCCGCGCATTTATTTTTCCCTCTCGCTGTTTCGGTTTGTTCTCTCCCTCTTCAACCCCGAGCTCTCCTCGATGTGCAGGCGAACGTGCACAGAGGACACGCAAGCGCGATGCAACCCCGCGCGTGCACGTTCGACTTCGACTGGGATCGGTAGAGCGGAGGGCAGCTGCCCCGCGGTAATTTGTACTCCACCTACTACCTTCCCGCCTCTGCTCGACTTTTCATCTCTCGAAATTGATACACGCTTCTCGACGATATATTCCGCCCGCCGCGGCGGCGGCGGCGGCGGCGGCGGCTCGCCCTCTTCCTCTCCGTTATTATGCGCTTTTGAATGCACGCGGACGTTTTTAACGATCGTCCGCCGCCGGGTCTGCACGTAACGTCGGCCGCAGCGCCACCTGCGAAACCGTGGGGCCTACGAATTAATCAGTACCGACCGCGTCATCGATTTTACGCCAGAGGATATCCAATCCCGCTGGGGCATATCGGATTTTCGCGCTTTCTGGCCAAGTCCGTTGCCCCGTTGTTTGGGTATGGCTTCAGTGTCCACAGCTGCTTTGTGTCCACTTTTTTTTTTTTTTTGTTTTTTCGTCTCTTTTTGCCTCGTCGTTGGATGGCGCACAGTGTTTGTTTCAAACACACCACCCCGAGTTCAACGTCCAGCGCGAATGTACCTTTCCAATAATGTTCCAGCGAACAAAGTAGCTTTTCTATATCCCTTTATCTCCCCGGCTACGCTGGGTGCATCGAGTGTATCGTTCAGCTTTTTGATCCTTCGATTTAAGCTTCCCTTTTCTCTCAGTTTATCCCCTCCTTTCTGTTGTTTATCCTTTCCCCCTCTTTTTTTCAGATGCTTTTCGTCTCTCTGGAAATCACATTGGCATACATCTTTTGCTGACCTTCGTTTCCTCGCCCGTCTAACTATCTCTCTTCTGCCTCCATTATCACAACGCGTTCGTGTTACAAAACACCCGTTGCACCTCCGTCGACGTCCTCACCAGCCATCCTCGTCATTATCGTTCACACACGAAGATGCTACCGTACGGAGACTGCGTGCTGCAGCAGCCTTTAGGGCCCATCCTCGATGCTCCCTTCCAGCCTCCCAACCGCCACAGGGATCTTCCTATTCGACTTACTTTCGTTTATTTCCAATGACGGCGCAGCTGCACGCGGCACTCGCTGATTGCCGACGATGATGAGCTCTTTCCGAAGAGGTGTTTCCCACGTATATATCGCGACGTTGTTCCCCTTTTCGTGGGACCGGACTCGATGCTCCGGTCTCTTCATGCGTTATTGTACGGTTAATTCAGGTGATTTCTATAGACGCAAACACGCGCGCGGCTTGTTCCACTTGTCGATCCGTGATTGACGCGAGGAATACTTTCTTAGCGTCTCCTTTTGCCCCGCATGCACACGCATCTTCGCGCCTTCTGTATGCAGGTCCGTCCTGAAGGTTACACAACGATACCATGCGATACGCAGAGGGACCGTCATAGGCAACGCGGTGCCTCGTTTGAAACGCAAGAGATTAAGAACGTTTTTCTATATTAAAAAACAGTAATTGTGGATAGGAGAGTATAGGCAAAAGTCTGAAAGTAAAGATCTCTTAAGGTCGTTGGAGTGGAAGCTCTTATCTAAATTGTCAGAGACTTGAAAGCATCTCCTTTCTCTATTTCAAGATATTTTAATGCATTATCTCGTACGATTCCCAGACGATTCTTGTTATAAATGTTTTCACGAACAGTTTCTTACAACCATAAGATATCGTTATTGAAATTCCGATCGGAGTAACGCTTGTAAACTTCACAGTCGATGTTTTATTTCTGCGTAGCTTAGTCTATAAAATGCCTTGGAGAGTTCGGAACAAAGTGCTGTGCACATTATATTGTTCATCATTTTGTTCCAATTTAGCTAAAAGGACGGCAATTCGAGAGATTTCACGAACGGTATTCTAGGTCAATGTTCATTCGGAATAAAATGCGCTAACAGATGGCTAACAAGTAGCTAGAAAGTTCCCTGTGTGCTCAGGTGAAATCCGGGCAATACAGATGTTACTACTTCCCATTGACAGTATTTTTAAGTCATACCATTGTAAACCGAGTTTCAAGAAAGTGGTCTATCTGCATCGGTATGAATTTTCACCTCTACCAATCCATTGCTATAAACCGTAATGTCGAACAGGCTCGCTAACTTATATTTGTAACGCTTTATATTTTATATACTACAGTTTTTAATTTCTGTTTCGTGAAATTTATCCTACGTCCGCCTGAATGGTTATTCCATTTCGAAACGATACGCATAAAATCCTGGCAGGCCTGCATATATCGCGTTATCAATACTGCTTTGCAATATGATCCCACCTGTAAAGGACACCAGATATCTTATTGACTTACGATGCACTCCATGTGTAGCACTGGTGCGTATAAATATAGTATGTGCATTGGCTGGTGCGTTTATTTGTATACTCGGGCTGCCGGTTAAGTATCTGCTTAACCTTCTCCTCAACGCAATTTTTTGTTCTGCTGATCTCGTACGTTTAGAAAATTGTGGAAAGTTGTAGAGAGATTAAGGGTGGTAATGGTATATTTTATCCGGCGATAGGATGCGAAACTCGAGGTGACTGCGTCGGGAACGGGTGCCTCAGCCATGACGCCATCGAAGCCCCTTGGTGTTTCTTTACTTTTTCCGGTTTTTTCCCCGTGAATCCACGTTTGTATCGCAGGGGCTTCCGATCCCACGCGTACATGCGCTTCCGAACAACTCGTTGCGCGTAAATGATATCTATTCCGTGTAAAATATTTTAATTCTCCAGTTTAACGTTCTCATCGAATTGATACTTTTAAAAACAAATTAAAATCAATGCTATCAATTTTAAACGTAGTAAACTGAAGTAATTAATTTGTTTTTGTAAATGGAACGAGTATTATATCGAGGAATTCTTCTTGTTACAGAATGTGGACCACAAGATGAAGTTCCGCTCCAAGAAGGGCGCGTTGCCGTTCGTCGAGTTGAATGGCGAAGAGATCGCGGACAGCACGATCATACTTCGCGATCTGAGCCAGAAGTTCGGCAAGGACCTGGACGCCTGTCTCACGTCCGAGCAGCGAAGCGTCTCTCATGCAATGATATCGATGATCGAGAACCACCTTGTCTGGGTGGTCGCGTTCTGGCGCACCAAGAATCTCGATCAGGTTCTCAAGGGTTACAAAGTGAACCTTCAACACGTGCTCGGCACTCGCATCCCCAATGGTATTCTCAACTTTTTCTTCAAATTTACGTTCGGACGTAAGGTAAGTTTCAAGCTTATAATTCAAGCTGCTATCTATACTCTCTGCAACTATATTAACTCCATCTCTATGGATATAATAGGAACCACTCTTGTGAATGTTGATAGTAAGAAATGTGATGTTCGTTTCAGGGCGCAAAGAAAGTGAAGGCGCAGGGTATGGGTGTGCATACTCCAGAAGAGGTGTCCCAATTCGGTTGCGCCGATCTCAAGGTACTCTCCGACATGCTTGCCGACAAGCCTTTCTTCTTCGGAGACGAGCCAACTACGGTGAGTTTCGAGCCTCTTGCTAATTGCGGTACCGTTGCGAGAAGATGGTACACACGAGGGAGGAAAATGTACGTTCGATTGATTTTAACGAGCCTGTTCGTTCCCTTATTCGAAACAGTTGGACGTGGTGGCGTTCGCGCATCTCGCCCAAATCCTCTACATCGACAAAGACACGCCGTTCAGCCTTCGGGACTACATGCAGGAGAACTGCGCGAATCTGGTAGGACATTGCTCGCGCATGAAGGAACGATGCTTCCCGGATTGGGACGAGATCTGCTCCACTCTCGAGATGAACACGCATCTACCGAAGCCAGAGAAGCAGGAGGAGAAGGAGGGTAAGGAGGAGGCGAAGGAATCGAAGGAGTCGAAGGAAGAAAAGGAGGGCGACAAAGAGAAGGCGGATAAAGAGGAGAAGGAGCTGGAGAAGGACAAAGAGGTTGACGAGAACAAAGAAAAGGAGAAGGAAGGGAAATAAGCTGTCTCGGCTGAACGGAAAGCAAATAAGTCGTTAAAAAAAAGAGGGAGAAAGAAGATTTAAAACTGAAGAAAATCGAGGGTGTGATCTGGTAAGATATTGGGAGGGGGAGGGGGGGAGGTTAGGGGTGAAAAAGGGAGGGAACAGCGTGGAAGAATGCGTGCGCGTGTGAATGCGTGTTGCGTGAATGTCCGACAGAAAGAAATGGGAAGAGAGCTAGAGAAAGAGTGTAGAGAGCATGGAAATTAACGAGGAGGGGATTAAAATCTGTGTATGAAAGAGATAGTGAGATTTGATGAGTGCAAGGAGAAGAGGGGTAAGGGGGGTTTCAGGTTTAGAGCTCTCTACTTATACGTATAGATATTAATAGACTCATAATGTTAAATACTTCGTTTATATACGTTCGTAACACGTTACGCCATTTCTCATCGACACCCCAGCACACCCGAATCGAACAACAAACTTTTATCATTATATCCGACCCAGGGCCCTTTTTCCCCTCCGTGAAACCTAATATAAGAAAGATTGATAAATTAAAAAGTAAGGAAAAAAAGAATAGCAACAGAAAGAGGAAACGAATCTCATAAGTTATTAGGGTATCGTAGGTTTGCAATATATCAAATGCAATAGCCTGACACATGCAGGTGTGTGAGAGATCTTCTTCTATGGAACAGTGGCCAAAATAAATGCATCGTGCATCACCACCGCGAGAAGAGAGAAATACGATGCAGTTTTATGTGAAAAGAAGCGAGATCATTTATGGTTACGAAACACGACGATAGATAGCGCCCCTGACACTGGCTCAGGGGGAAGGCGTCTTGTGGTCGCTTCTTATTACCATTGGCTCTTACTGTGTAAAATGTAAAATGAGTTACGTACCTAGCAACGTTCCAGCAACGTGCCGTATATCATAATATGATCTTCGTTTGATCGTGCTTTTTAGTTGCACATATGCACTTAGAGTCGCTATTCGGCATGAGGATTTTTATTCTTTACCTTCACCATTTCTTTCAAGTACAATCAAATTTTATTTAAATCGTTACTTAAGCATGATATTATCTATTACATTTTGATTATACATGTGAATTCTTAAATATCGAGTAATTATGTGTATCTAGAGAAAGGAGTGGAAATTATTTTTAATCAATCTCTCGAATTTTCGGTGCTCTCTGTTTTAAATTTCTTTGTACGATTCGTTTTACTCTGTAGCTTACTGAATCGAATACATTTTATGATCTATTGACAACGTCCGCCCCCCGACGAACGAAGAATCATCTAGAATTACGGATCGACGGCAAATGATGATATTTACGATGATTTGTATATTATTAGAGATATTTCTATTGCGTGCACGCGGATGCAATCCGAGTGACGGCGCCGCCGGAAGCGGAAACGGCGCTGTCGCAGCGTCCTGAAATCGTTCATGACGCTTTGTTTTTTCTTTTTCTTTCGTTAAGATATAACAAGAAAATACAAACAGATAGATGGGAGAAACCAGAAAAGAGGCGCAGGCAAACATCGATCTTTACTGTCTGGGTTTCCTTTCGATAATCGAAAACGGGACAAAAAAAAAGTAAAAAAACAAAAGAAAGAAAAGAAAAAGAAAAACGAACGAAACGCTGTGCTGCCCCCATGTGTTAGTTCAACTTTATTAGATGACTTTTTTCTTCGGATGTGCGAGAAAAATTTTTGCATAACGAAGCAAAATGAAAAAAAGAAAATACAAAAAAGTGTCTTTCACGCATCGAAACGAAGAAAGAAACACAGATACGGTTCACATACACACACATATACACACACACAGACACGTACAGACATTTTGATGTATAATGTTATATCGAACTGGGAATTGAGTGTTTTTTGTACGCGAGGCCAGCTTTATTACAAAGCGTCGGCTAGAAAAAAATTCCACGAAGACACAAGATTAATATAATTAATATTTAAGTAGCTTACTGTAATTAACCGATGATTACGATTACATAAAGGACAAAAGAAAAAAAAAACAAGTGAGTAACCAAATTAGCGTGTGAAAACTGTTTATACCTTAGGAGAAGGCATATGTTTCCACCCGTGGTTATTATTATTATTATTAATATTATTATTATTAATATTATTACTATTATTATTAATTATCGATTATTACGAGTACGAGTATAAGTAACGAATAATTAAAGATTAGTAAGAACAGAATGGGAAAGGAAAGAAACAGAAGTAATAAGAAAACACTTGGACAAGACCATAAACGTTGCAAGCACAGTAGGTAGGCACACATCCAGTACAGTAAGATTATTATAAGAGGAATATTAATAATAATTATAATATGACTGCTCGTTTTATGCTCGGCGCTATACATTTCATTGTCATTATTATATCACCATTTATTAACGATATACATACGAACAAATAAAATGTGTTTATAAATATAATGTGATCTTTACGAAATTTTCATCGAACATTATTGAATTGACCCGATATACGACGGAACGATATCTTTTTACGAGAGAAAAGAAAAGAAGAAAATGTTCTATTTTGTTTTATATTGTTTGTATAGCGATCACCATCTTTTTTGTTGTGCATTTCCGATAATAACGTAGCACGCTGCATGCAAGTCTAGGCTAGGCAATACGTAATTTAGTTTTACAGAGTTCTTTTTTCTTTTTTAAGGCAAATTTTTATTTCCTTTATATTACGACAAGGAGGAACGTGTTCGGACTGTTCGGATATTTTCATTTTAATTCCCTTTTAATGATGTTATTAACGGTAACAGATATGTATATGTACATACGTCGTGTATAAGTTGTACGATCACAGTAATATTCATTTCATAAATTCGATATAAGTTTTATATTGATATAAATACATATATATATATACATATATATATACATAAAAAATGGAATTAAAGTAATTAGGAATGAATAGGACAATATGTGCATTGTATTATATAATAAGTAAGAATAAAGTGTCAATGTCGAGAGAGAGAGAGAGAGAAAGAGAGGTAGAGATTTAATAAAATACGAAAGGAAAGAAATTATATTCACCACGATCGATATTTTTGTTTAATGTTAGTTTACTTTTGCGTGCCATAAGACGAAGAGAATAACAGCGAAAGCGTTTGGATAGAATAAAAGTATGATTGGACCAACTCTTGTTTATTATCTAAAATCTGAAGATTTACATACATAACAACGAACGAAACGATCGCTGAACGATCGTTTGCGATATAATACTTACAATTTGGCGTACTGTTCATCTATAGCTTTCTGTATTCTTTCTAAGTACGTTCGTGTTGAGATATTTCAGTTGACGACGAGCCATAATATCTGTCTTTACGATTAAAATTTGAGAATAGTTTAGCTTCCGTAGAGTGATTGCTTTGGAAAGAATACAGCTAATTAATACTTTCTACTAATTATAGCTCTCTTTTTACGATTTTCTACTCGGCACTGAGATATGTATAATATTGCTATAATTTAACGCTACAATTAATTTACGTACAATCAATCAGTATCACTCAGATAGCGTCTTATACTAAACGTTTTAAAATTGTAGGATAATTATACATCGACTTTTACTTTATTTGCTATGCACAACTAACTTTCCTAACTTTTAATTCCATCAATTTCCTTTAAAGCGATAGTTTTAGTCTGAAAATAATATTCCAACGAAGTTATAAATTAATAGTAGCTGACATTGCAGCTAAAAACAGACTTTTAAATATCTGCCCATCTCTTTCAACCCTAATAATATTTTTATCGATATCTCCTAACTTGCTTCCGCAAATTACTCTGCGAAAACCACATTCCTAGATATTATGTAAAAATAGATGTAAGCACTTAACATCGGTATACACGTGGTCCCTACCGGTCCAAAAATATTTTTAATTTCGTTCGGAATCTTTATTTCAATTGCTCCTTTTTTTTCTTTCGAAACAAATTACTTTTACGTGTAAAGAATCTTATAAAACATAACGAGTAGTATTTACAAACAAATATGTATTCGTATAATTTGGAAACATTTTACTCTTGAATATTTTACAAAATAGAAAAAGTTCAGCGCGATCTAATATAGCTTTCGAGCTTCTAGGATTTTCTATTGCACATTTACTTGTGTAGATCTGAATTAATCTAAATATCACGACAAACTCGATTACGAATCGAGAATATCATGTTAGAGGTAGTGTACTTACGATTTCAACTTCGATTTACTCTTTGATACTTTTTCTATTTTCTCGCATAGCGTTCTTCTCTTGAGAATTCTTAATTCCTAAAAATCTGGAACATGCCGAATAAGTTTGATTCTCAGCTAAGTTTGAAAAATAAATATTTTTCTGATTAGCTAATTATCATAATACGCATTGCTTGAGTATTCGTCATTGTGCTTTTACTTTTCTTGAACTTGTGAATTTAATCCTTTCCGAGTTATGGATTTTTATAAAATTTCAACTGCGAATTTATCCGCGAAAGAACTCGGAAAGAAGTCAAATCACGAAAAAATCAATTTTTCACAATCGACAGACGTCTTAATGAATGTAATAGTTAATTAATTCCTTCCTCTAATTAATTCCAGCTTGTAACTACGCAGAATTCCAGAATTATTCAGAGTCTTAGAGCGGCTTTAGTTTGACGGTCTATACGTCAAAATGGATAACGCACCTACGATAATTCTACTATTATGTAGCGCCCTGAGCAACTGCACGACTTGCTCTCCCTTGAAAACGACACTACCGATTTTCACATCTGAACCGCCTACGCATTTAAACAAAAATTCGAGACAGTATCAGGCTTTGAGATCACGGTCACTAAATGTACGATGATGATTGATCGATTTGCTGTCGATTTGCTCTCATGCCGAGCAAGGGATCTCCTTTTGGCGATGCTTCGATAGCGACAGTAAACATGCGACACCGGAAAATCAGACAAGGGTTGAAAAAAAGGACCATACGACGGACGATTCGTCAAGTTTGACATCCACGCATACGGTCGTAACTTAGTACCGTAGTACGTCGATGTATAACCATATAAGCTACATACGTAAAATTCGTCGCCCGTGCAAAGTCCCTCACAGCCCTATTGTAAGTTGTAGCACAAGTTGCGTTTGTCAAAACTGGATATCCGTGGCAGAATCCATCTCTCCAACGATCATAACCGAACAAGATAATTCAGGACAACTGTACGAATACGGTGAAACGCGGAAAATCGTGGTAGCCCTGTTAAAAGGCTGTGCTAGCCGTGCACGACTGCACGCCGGACTTAGGATTCGCTCGTCCGGCGTGTGGTTATAGCTACGTAGATGCAGCAAGGCTTATCGATGTCGATTCGGTGACAGCTGCACGAGGCTTCACATCCAACGAGTCATAAAGCGGAAATTCGCAGCAGAAGAATTTCAAGAATTTGGGTACCTCGACGTAGAACGCTGGTGGCATCGGTATCAGTGGCGACGTCGATTGTTTGTAATAGCGATACTCAGCGTTACTAGAAAAGAATGAAAATGCTTGATACTGGCAAACAATTAGTTAACGAGGATTAAATGGCGAATTGGAATCTTCGAAGAACAATATATGGAGATACCAATTTGAAAGGCTGTGAAATATCGAATACTCACTCGCGGTATCTCTCATCCGAAGCTCTTTCCAAAAGAGGCATACCGGATAAAAATAAAATAATAAACGTGGTGAAGATTGGGGACGCTATAGCGATCCATTCGAAACCTTCGATCACGTTCAACGATATCACAAAGATACCCCACCATACTACTATTTCGCCGAAATAATTTGGATGTCTGGATAACCGCCATAGACCTGCAATAAAGACCACTTCTCGGTAAACGAAGATTAATTCGTCGCTTCAAATGATTTAGCGCATGTAGAATGTATACCATCGTTACACCATTTCCCATTGTTCACTGGATCTTGCTTGAATGAAAATTTTTGCAAATCTGCGTAAGTCTCGGCTAACAAACCGGTTACAAAGAGTCCAGTGCCGGTACTATCCAACGTCGTCATGGTTTTAGGGGCCGGTGGTATTTTGTGCCGCGGTGAATTGATGATAATTACTGGTAAACTGACCACGTAAACCCATACAGCCTGAAAATCAATTCTAATTTTGATAGACATACTAATCGACGTGTACTTGGAATAAACATTTTCTAATAGCCCTGAATAAATATCCGATTTCGATGAATCTGTGGATGATATTATATACCTGAAATGTCCAGAATACAGCAAAACGGATCACGTTACTACGACGATCTTCGAATCTCTTGTCACGACCAATCTTGATGATCCTGTACAACAAATATCCAGAGAGACGCAGACCCCATAAGCAAACTAATACGGTAACCATTAGCTGCCTGCTGTCATATGGCTGAAATGTAAAGGACAACAGATTATAATATACATATATATATAAAATTTTTCCCATGACTAGTCTGCAACGATCAGAAATAATGAAATGTCTAATAACACATTAAAGTTACGGATCGAAGAGAAGGAAAAACAAAAGTATTAAGGATTCCTTAGAACAACAGACAAGTGTTCTCGATTGTCCATTAACGGTGCCATTGTTGGCAGCCATGGATCTCTTGAAAACAGACGGCCTAACGAAAATAAACTGGCGGCTGAAAGAAACGGTTAGCCAGTTTCTCGGTGGCCGTTCCCGATTAGACGACGGCTCGTGGCCAGTACGTGTTCATTTGCACGCGGACGCGTAACCGCGGAAGCGGTTTTATAATTAGAGCCCACCTTGCCCACTTGGCCAAGAAAGAAAGTGAGAAGGGCGAGGATGATGAAGTTCGTGCCACCGGCGAAATCCGTCAGCTTGTCCAACTGGAAGGTCGCCGCGATCGTGAAGAAGATGATTTGCATGCCGACGGTGACTATCGCGCTCACCGCGAAGTGGTCCTCGTCCAAAATATCGACCGCCATTGATCCTTGTTGATTGCCCACTCCCGCGCTTGATGAACTATTCGCGAGCCTGGAATCGTTAATGAAGCCGTAATTACATCGCTGTTAAATAGAAATTCTTTTTCAATTTCATAGCGCTCGTCGAACGAAATTTCTTAAAAATTTTAACATTTCCAGCTTAGCTGTAGTACAACTTGAAAGCAGTCGTCGAAAAGTGATTGCGAAAGAGAGTGATATTGGAAATTGAAAAAGATTCCAGCAAGTAAAGGAAAATGTGCACACTTCAACTGCAGGTATCAGAGTTTTATGAAATAAAAAGTATTTTATACGAAAGTCTTTTATACCAAAGACTGACTTGCTTTGTGTGTATAATATAGAATTGATTTCAGAAAATATCTGTTAAATGAATGGGGCGTTCAAGTGTAAGGAAATATACTGTTCACTTATGAACAATGTGTTTGAGATAAGATTACTTTGATCAAGTAGATTGATTCTGAACACACAACGTTCGAAACTGTTTGCAACCTGAACAGTGGGTGTTATAGCTAGTAGTATAGGTAAGTGCTTAATCAGACGACAGCGTCTCGCGTATTGACACACGGAAACCGGATATTTCATATTTATATGAATCCATTTTATTTCTTGTTTAGAAGAAAAAAGTTTCGAAATCGATTCTATCGGATCGTGGAGATTATATTTATCTGTTTAACAGGAAGTACACGTTTATTTGACATTTGAAAGTAAGTAGAGAGCACTATTATTGGAGGTATCATTTCTGAATTGAAGTATTTTAATCGGCGATAAGTTCCCAGTGGAATATTTGAGAAATAATAACAATCATCAGGAAATTTCAATTTCGCGTAACAAAAATTTCAAATTCAAAGGAAATTCTTATATTTTTTCATTTACGATAACATTGTTTTAGCTTTCGAATTGTGTTACGTTATCATTCGATCTCCGCGGGTAGATGCTAATCATTGTTATTTCGATAATTGCCTGCGCAACGTGGAGCGTCGCAATGCAGTTCAATTCGTTTCTAATTCTAACAAAATACCCCGCAAAGGTATTATTCTTTTCGGATAAGCGTATCCGTCACCTTTCAGCCATCCCTTTAATTTCATGCGCCAATATCCCACAAACCACTTTCAGTCATAAAAAGACGATAAAAGCGAAAGAACGAAAACTGTCATCGCTCGTACGTACTTACCGCCCCTTAATTCGAAACTTTTGCATCGTGCGATTGGCACAATAAACTATTTAAAGAACCATAGAACGAAAACCAGCACGTACACGTATCCCTTTAAATGAAGAAAAAGCGTGAAAACGATAATACCCCGACTATTTGCTCGAAACAATGCACGCTTTTGAAAACGCGACTTTAGAACCGCTTTCTGACTCGGCACCAACAGTTCCTACCATTTCTCGACATTAACGCGAGCCGTACGAGAGGTGAAACTTTCGTCGACGGAAAAACGACGCGAAGCACGCGTAACTCACGAAACTCTGGCGTCGTCGTGAATCGAACGCGATATCGTTGACCGTCATCGTCGAGTTTCGCGTCGGACGCAACGCGATTTGATGGAAAATCGCACGAATCGCACTTGTCACACGGAGACTGGGACGGGAACCACGTCGAGCCGAGAATAATCTCTCCGTTTGGACGGCGAAATTCTGGTTAAACGGAGAACACCCGTCCGCACGTAGTGGATCGGTTAAGAGGAAACTACGATTACCTCGAGAGAGAGGGACTTCATCGCATTAGCTGACAGAACGGGCGGAGTTGCTTCCACCCGCGGCGACAGGCAGCGGCAGGACTACGAGGGGGATTCAATGTCGAGTCTAAAACGAGAAACCCATGATCACGTGCTATGAGTCGACTGCGAGCGCATCGGGCGGTTTTCTTCTAGCTCGATCCTTCTCTCGCCACGACGCCAGCGTCTCCTCCCTCTGCCCGACGCTCTATGGTGCCGACCTATTGAGCTTTCAGACTTCGCCTTGCTCGTCTGACATTAGAATTTATTATAATCACCGTCGTAGGTAGAAGGCTCTTCGTGCAATTACTTGTAACGATTATTCTCATCTACGAATTAGAGAGAGAGAGAGAGAGACAGTTCTTATCTAAGAAATAAAAATAATATGGGGTGCGTTGGGGGTGTCTCTTTTGGGGAAATTGGAAATTCGAATGAATTTATTTGAAAGGATTGTAGGAACGGAGGAAATATTATAAATGAAGAATTATGATTTTTATTAGTTGTATATTTGTAAATGTAATTTGCAACAGTGTGTATATGTTTTTTTTTGTAATAATTGCACGGGTTAGTGATTTTGTAAAGCGTATCTATCGTTCACTTTTTTTTTCGATCGAATATACAATTGTTTGCCTGTTTTTTTATCGCGTTTGCTTCATTTTCACAGAATGCTGCAACCCGTGCTTATTCAGCGCGGAATCAATACGTACACGCGAGCGCGAATGAGTTTTCAGTTAAATGAAACATGGCGCATTATGCTGTTCATTCGTATTGTGCTGTTGAAAACAATGCGAATCTTTTGTCAGAGATGCTTTAGAAACGCTTGCTTCGCGTCGAACTTAATCTGCTTCCATTGGGATTGAATTCGCACAGAGACGGATAGAAACAAGAAGTATCACTTGGCTGTTTTCTTAATCCAATTAAGAATAATTTATTTTAATATCGTACATTATATTATCGTAATAGTAACTTTACAAACGATAACCAATATTTTATTTCGATCACGTATGACGCGAGTACAATTAGCTCTGGAAGGTATCTTCTTATAAACATTACAAAACTGAGTTCGATGAAGATAAATGGTTACAGTAATAGTATTTATGATATACCGTGTTCAATTTTTCGTCTTACTTCTCTATAAAAAACTGCAGAGATCCATTTTATGGAAATGTAACTTGTAGCACGCAGTGTTTCAATTCATTTAAATCGATCGAGAGATAATGTTAAAATGTTAAAGAATCACGTTGATCTTCCATTCCGAGGATATCCCCGACTTGTTACGGTCCCCTTAATTCTGTTAGTTTCACTGCACAGTTCTTCCCAGTTCCATCGGTTTTCTTAAAAGGTAAAGTCTCTTTCCAGTTTTAAGATCTAGTATATTTGCCCCAGATGTGAAGCATAAAGACAGCCGCAATAAAAAGAAGAGACATAACAAGCACCGGCACCGGTCCTCTGTAAAAATCATATTTACGTTTCGTTAGTTTCTTCATACTTATCCAGTTTAACAGTCACCGCTAATGAACATTCGGCTCTTACACTTTGATTCCAGGCGAGTCGTCGGTGTAGAATCTCCACATGCCGTCCGAGCCAGTTCCAGTGTTTCTACTCCTGGTCGAAACGGTGGTTGTCGTTTTCCTCTGCCTAACAGTACCTCCGCCACCTGTTCTAGGTGCTATAGCTTTACTGGGCGATCGCCCAGCGGCTCCAACTGAAGTGGAGGTCGGTGCGGCAGGCTTGGAAAGGTAAACAAAATGGAACAATCAATTTTTGCATCTAGAAAATTAACCGTACTTTTCACTGTCAATTTCACGAGACTCTACTCACCATAGTTTCCGATACTTTTCCAACGTAGGCTGCAAGCGAGCAAGTAGCAGATGATCACGAGCAATTTGTTTTAGAACTTGCGATTTCGTCTAAAATGCGTGACGATCGTTGCGCGCGGGTTTCCCGTCTCTTTATAATGCACGTTTAAAAAGTGAATTACGTTCAATGTACTGAAATAAATCGCTCGATATCGTTACATCGCGGACGCCAAGTTCCTTCTGGCGATTAGTTTAAACGTTTACTGGCAGTACGGAGCACGATATAAATCGACGTGTCATACACACACCGTCCACGTAGTGAGCTCTAGACACGTCATCATGCGCTGTTACATTCACAGCGACGCGCGAGCGTCCATCGTTACGGCGCATTTCCATGTCGAGGATATTTGTAAGTAGTATTTTATAACACTTCCATATGACAAAATTAAATAACGTTGACAAATTATTCTCAAGTATACACGTAGAGTTGTTTGGCTTTGTAATTGAGTTGGTAAATTTCCAAGTATGCGTTGGTCATAAAACGAGTGGAACATAGAGTAGGTTAAGTTACTTGTTAAATAAATTATTCCTTTATTGAGTTGACAATTATCACATAAAGTAGAATGGAACGTAAACTGTCGAGTATCTGGCATTAATATTATATCGTGCGAGAAGTTCGTACATGCTTGTTTCCACTCGAGTAATAGAACTTAACCTAGTAGCGAAACATTTTTCCCGAGACACATTTCAAGTGTCACCTTCGTGCCAGTTAGTCGTGGATTTCCCGACTTTTCTAGAGGATGTAAGTAAAACGCTACGAGTGAAGATAGAGTTTATTTCTCTGCCATTTAATGTTATACGAGTTCTAAAAAGGATCGAGTGGATCGACTAGAAAACATTTAAAGTCTGTAGAATGAAGGTACTGTATTTGTTTACATCTTGTAGAAAGTGAGTCGAATAGTTTTTAGGACGATTATCCGTGGTAGACAGTTTTACGACGATAGAATGAAATGAATAAGTTAATAAATAGAAGAAAAGTCAAAGAATATGGCATCTGAAAACATTACGAACTTTCTGGATAACCTAATATACGGATGATAGTTTTTATTCGCATACACGCATCGTAACAGGGCATTTATTTGTTGTTTAGGCAATATATGATCGTTAGTTTGTTTCATAGTTCTCTATATTATACTTTTTTTGGTAATAAATAACATAACTTTTATACAAGTGTAAAATTGAACTAAGACGTGTAATTTGTCACACAGAGGCTCTATACAAACAAAATCTTAAAACGCACGCATAATAATTAATATTCTATAGTTTTGTTTTTTAATCTTCCTTGTGGTAACGGACTAGTTAGAAAATTCTGATGAGGTGTTCTATATTTTGTAATTCGATGGTTTCGTCGTAATCGCATTAGAATCTTGGGATGTAAAAGAAAATCGTTTCGTATCGTTACAGGAACTTCTTCTTGTTCGCTTATTTTACATTTGTAGCCAATTTATCGTAAAATACAAAACTGTTACCTTTTCTTACGTATAAAAACTTTATGAAAGTGCATAGAAAAAACATTCGTTTATCGGTTAAAGTAAAGAATGTATAAAATAGAAAATTCAATACTTCTATTGGTCTCAAAATTGTACAGTCTCGATGACATTCTCTTTACGTTTTTTCAGTAACAGAAAATATTCGGTAAATACTTATAAATGCAATAGTTGTGTATATCTTAACATACTCATTTGTGTGTACCTTTTCGAAGGCATTGAAAGAACACTGTTTATCGTGTAATCGTTTCAGTCATTGCAGAACGTTTTAAATGCATAAATTTGGAGTACACTGTACGAGTCTTATAGTAATATACTGATATACTAGCAATACAAAATTTAGTAAACTGTGTGTTGCATATCTAAGCTAGTGTAACTTCATTATGCTTTGGCATTTTTTTGTTATATTTTACAATATAGAAATACTTAAAGAATAAAAATTATCATGGAGCATTTTTTGTTCATACAATTGGTTCTTTTGATATAAAATCAATCGTGAAATACTCTTCGTATTCTTATTATCCAAATAAACTTCTTTTTTATATAAATATATACACGACGGTAAGAAATATATCCACACGGATTCCGCGTAGTAGTTATTGTTTGGCACAAGAAATATTTAGCAAATTTTGATATACATTAAATATTATACAGCACGATATTAACGCAGGCGCATGTAAATTATGTTTTCTAAAAGCATAATTGTACATGACTAATAGCGTTATCAGTTGTTATCCTGTTGTTGGAAAAATCATTTTCATACAGTTACTTTTTCTCTCAACAACATTAACGAACAGTAACAGGATTTTTATACATATATATCTATTGCTCTAATTCTCTACTTCTATTGCAATTGGAAACAAATATTATGCCTGAAAAGTAATCATAATTATTGGACCTATATGACCCTATTTTAACTGTCATTCGTAGACACTTGTTACCAACTAAATTTACAAAAGTAGAGAATAATATACCAACTATTTTTAATCGTTCCGTGAAACTAATTCAAAAGTATCTTACTAACGGTCATAATCTAATATGATATTTGGCAGACATGTAGCTCCAATAAATTGACTTTGTTACTGCATATTGAGTGAAATAAATATTCTTCTTAGACCAAATAGATCACGCATTTGGTATTTAAGTACTCGTCACTCCTTTACGAGCTACTAATAGATTTAATACTGGATGTTTCCTTATATACGATACAGCTTTTTTATGAGTTACCATCGTAAAGTCATACCCATTGCACTGTAAAATTTTATCGTGCATACGTAGACCACTTTTCGCAGCTGGTGATCCCTCGTGCACTTCGGTCACATATATACCCTGAAATAAATATCTCTAGTTAATAACATCCAACACATTTACAATGGTTCATATCATATCAGTTCCCTTTACATTATCTGTATAACCCTGTGGACTTTTTCTGAAGTCTTGATCGATACCGCCTCCTATCTTAAAGCCACACTTCATCACCTCCTCCCCGTTTTCGTTCACATCCGTTTCTTTGACCAATATAATTGGTATCTAAAAGATACGCATGGTAAAATAATTTCAGTCGGTAATAATTGTTACCTTGACATTAAAAAACCGTTAACTCGGAATGGATCCTGATTATACTGTACGCAAGTGATTACGATCACACAGTAGGATGCAGCTAATAAACAGTTTTATAATTGGATAGAAGGTGAACAGAAACTCTGGGAAAAGTTTCTTTATTCATCGTTTATCGATTACCTCGTGGAAGAGTTAAGTCGGGAAATTACTTTCATGCACGAACGAAATGTACGTACGCTCAGGCATTCCATCGCGGTCCCAGCTTGATGCTGAAAAGCCATTTTCGCGCACATAATGACGAATCTCGTGTCTCTGACGAGCTCAGATTGACAATTGCTTACGATGATTCAACGTGACCACCAATTACTCACGCACTATTCACACCGATGTGAGAATCGCGCGACGATTCAGAGATGCACGGTTCGAGGGTGCGGTGAAAAAGGAGACGATATCGTAACAGCAAGAAAATTTTCGTTCACGTACGGACTCGTGTACAGCTCGTTAACGTTCAGACTTCGGGATACTTCACCGCTGTTGAGGTCAGCTAAAACAATTTCGTTCTCACGTTGATAGCCATGCGTATTGACTGATATAGATAGGAAAGTTTGGTTCTAATAGGATCGCCATAGAAAATACAGTGAATAATAGATACTGGATGCGTAGCCCTGTTACTCTTATTTTTGAAAAATAAATTATATCCGCTTAGTATCGCATTTGTGGATTCAAATGCATACCGTACAACGCCCTGCACCTTGTTTCTTTTTATCACGTTGGGATTATGTTTTTCCAACGAACAGGAAAATATCAATCGCGCAAAGAGCAGAGGTATTTAATGGTGTTCTTTGTAATTCAGCGCGATGATTTTAAAGTAACTAAGATCGTTCGAGTAACTGTACTACTGTACGTACTTCTATTTGCTATGAGGGATGCTTTATCATTATACTGATTAATTAATCGCCTTTTTCTCTTTCTCGTATCACTTAGCTATCGTACGGAGAAAGACTCCCAGCAACAGAACTTTATCACAGTAAAAGCACTGTGATGTTACTTGCGCCGCGTGACATCACTTCCATAGCCATCTACGTCCGCACTCGTCGATGATATACAATAGAGGTTTAAAAGCTTCTCCTATTAAAATTGCACAATATGTAGTATTTATTATTCATAAATAATATAAATATATAATGTCATGCGGCGCAAGTGACATCACAGTGCTCTGACTGTGACAAAGTTCTGTCGTCAGGATATATATTTCTATAGTTTTATTGTAATTTATTGTATATTTCTATAGTTTTATTGTAATTTATTGTATATTTTAGTAGTTTTGTTGTAATTTATTGTATATTTCCCGCTTTAGAGGTAAGAGAGAGAAAGATATATAAGAAAGCTATAAGAAAGAGTGAGACAGATGATGCTTACCTTGCTCTAGAACCCGTGGCGCCATCTCTGTAAAAAGTGCTCAAACTGGTCGCACATCGTTATTGATAGCGAAGTGAACTACTCAAGAACTACTAGCGCCATCTCTGTGGAAAGTACTGAAACTAATGCTCGAGCAGTTTTAGCGCTTCTCCAAGAGATGGCGCTAGTAGTTTTCAGTAGTTCACTTCGCTATCGATAACGATGTGCGACCAGTTTGAGCACTTTTCACAGAGATGGCGCCACGGGTTCTTCAGTAGTGTAGGTAACATCTGTCTCACTCTTTCTTATAGCTTTTTTATATATCTTTCTCTCTCTTACCTCTAAAGCGCGAAATATAAAAGAAATTGCAATAAAACTACCGAAATATACGCGTACGAGCACTGTGGTGTCACTTGCGTCGCGTAACATTATATATTTATATTATTCATGAATAATAAATACTACTTATTGTGCAATTTTAATAGGTGAAAAGCTTTTAAACCTTCTATTGTATATCATCACGTTATATATCATTTTTATGACGATTTGAAAAAATATATTCACCTGATATCATCAAGGCTGTATAGAAATGGAAGCACAGGGACGTACAAATGAAATTGAACACGGTAAATGACTGTTCCTCTTTATTAACAAGCTGAGTTAGCATACCTTGTGAAAGTTTGACACTTCGATAAGACATTCGATTGTTTTATTCTTATTTTTTTCTTTTTTTTGGTTTTTCGTGTTAACCATAACGGACGACGATTAATTTCATTGAACTCGCGTCCACGGATATTTATACGAGGATATGATACATAATGTCTAAGGTTCACGGATCCCATGTACAAATAGTTGGCTTGGTCGCGATAGTCGTGCTACCTGACGAGTCCCTATATCACACGTGTTCGTCGCACGCACACTCGAAAACGTTTGCGCTAATATCATCATTTCCCTTCGTCCAAATTCTCTTCTACCTACGATCGCGTCTTCGTTTCGCCATGGCGAAAAGATCTATTAGAAGCCATACAATCGTTGCTCGCGCATTTAAATTGGTTCGCGCGACTTTATTTTACATGTACAGTGAATTGTATCGGTGTGTCTCGTAAGAGGGCATACTCTGTACGTTTCGCTTGTGAAATCTGATCAATTCCCGTGCAGGTATTCTCAGTACCGGCTCGTTTATCGCTTCAAGTATAGATTGCACCTGAATAACAAAGTGCGTTATTAAAATACGTAGACGTAGAAAATTTAAAGAGCGTCGAAGAAATTGCGTTGGTACCGTACACGGTGAATGTATAATTAGGTATGATTGATTGTATCGTTAGCGAGACAGGAACTTGGAAAATCGAAGCTGCAAAGTATCCAGCAAATTTCCTTGAGAAATTTAAATAAGAAATCGCTACGCTTAAAAGCTGATATGGCAGTTTATTGGTTAACGAAGTTATCGATATAAATGTTAGCAAGATCGATACCCTCGGACAGGTTGAGTTACACGTTATTGCGGAAGATCCAGTCTGTTTAAAATGTTGAGTAGAAATTGTACAGGTTTGTCCCTCCAGTTCGGAGAATGATACAGGAAGTATGCCCTCGTCTTTTTGGAGATCCTCGAGAATTACGAACGGTCGGAAAACGCACGATCGTGGTTGCGACGTTGACGATGTCTCGTTAATGCGATCACTTCGATTAAGGCAATAGCCGTAAATTAATAGTCCTTGTGAACCGTAAACTCTTTGGCAGAAATCAACGTAAGCGTAATTAATTAGCTTCAGTCTCACCATTTCGAGAACGATGCATGAGGACCGGATTTCAATTTGTTACTGGCGCTCGGAGAACTCTTATTAGCCCGCGTAGTCAATACCTAACTTGCCGATAGAGCAATCGTCGTAAAAAATTTGTTCGTTCCGATCGACATGAATTTTCCCTCGAACAGAATGTTTCACCTTTCGCTTCCTCTACGCGTTTCAAGAACAAACGATTCAGACTTACATTTTTATACATACCCTTCGGTAGAATGTTAATTAAGTCTCGGTGGCAATTTTGCTGCTGGTTCTCAGCAATTACTGTTGCGATAAAAAAGATTATCTAATTTCTTCGTTCCGAAACGCAGTGAACGCGGAAAGGTCAAACATTAAAGTATCTACATAGAATATTTCACGAATGAAAACAACGTAATACTTAAAGCTATCTTTGGCGTTAATTAATAATCGAGTTCATTGTATGTCGATAAATTGTTCACCCTCTAAATATGATGCATACATGTATGTACAATTTAAAACGTACCGTTATATACTCTTCTCTTTTTTTTTTCTTCCAATCACACTTCTCGATCTTGGATCGAAGCCGCGCGTTTTGACACAAATAGAATACTCGAATCATTTTATTAACATAATTAGCTGAACGAAAACGTTGGGACGCATCGCTGCGCCGTGTTAATGCCGATACTTAGGAATGTTGTTGCAATTAGTACTCTGTGCAAAGCGGAAACCGCCACGATGTATTTAGAGATTCGTTCTTCAGAGCATCCTTACTTCTTATTTTCATTCATTCATGTAGCAGTAATAGTGGTAATGACAAGTGTTTTTAAATGACTCTTGCAAAGATTGACCTCCAATTTTATAGTCGCGCTAAATGCACCGGAAATAGAATTGCATTTCGTCGTTGTAATTGTCGTTCTTAAAGTTTCCTTTAACTTTCAATTGCAATAACGAAATTACAGCGAGTAACGTCACAACGAAATTAGCATCGTCTTTATAACGAACTTACTTTGCTGCAACGAATGCAATTTTTCCATACGAACTGAAATGTATCATCAGATTTTTGCAGTTATAGTAACAACTATACAATGGATATTTAAACGACATCTTCTAAGGATGGCAGTAAACGATTCTCAATACACAGTGTACCTCACTCTCGTCTCGCCTGTTCTCAACTATACAAATCCATGGTAACAGTGTGACTAATGGTTCGTACAATCTATACTATACAGTAGTTAGACGATTATACACGTGTGTAACTCATCATTCCGTCTCTAAATTGACTTGTTTCCTAACGCTCTGTCGGTGGATGCTTCTGTGATAACCGTCGCTGAATTCTCTTAGGGACGATTACAGTTGTGGCTTTCAACTGACGCAGTTTTCGTTCCTTTTCTTTTTCTTTTTTTAGAAGACAAGACTCTAACGCGTCTAAGGAAAACTGTCGATACTTTCAAATGCAGAAGAATTGTTCCTGTTTCGCGAATTGGTCGGTAAAATTGCGAATAACGCAACGGCAGTATTCGATGCAACGGTGGGTGCAGCGGCTCAGACGACTCGTCGGCGATTTAAACAGCGCACTGAGAGAAAAGTCCGGAGGTTGCGATTCGTTTTAAATCTATGGTAACGTTTCGTTGACAGAAAAACCGTTTAGATACATCGAGATATGCTAACATTAAAATCCCTCTTAAGTGAAACGGGCATCGTTTCGATGCGTCGAACGCTTCTCTCAGTGGTACCAACGTGAGCAATGATATTTGTCACCGCGAGAATTCCTAGCTTCAACAGAAAACGGTACTCTTGTCACCAGCGAATTACGCGCCATTGACATGCGCAAGACGTCCCCCAGAGGATATCGTTACACCTCGCTTTATATCGTTCTCCGAAGATTTCCGCTAGAATTGCTAAATCCCGATCATACGTGTATAGTGAACTCTTGCCTCTCTTGTTCCTTCCTCTGTTGGTACCTGAAACGAAGTTATATAACCGGGTCTTTAGTGCTGCGTTAAATCCAGTTTCTATCTCTAGAAGGCATGTTAATCTCTAACGACAGGTATCTAACGTCTCGCACTATGGCAGTATGAAGACAAGCTTTTCTAGACTAATATATGGCTTGAATAGGTGGCTTTACTTCAAACGGTGTTCTTTGGTGCAGCTTTTTTTTTAATCCTCGGAAGACTCCTGTTGTATCTTCAACTTCGTCTACAAAGCAAATTCGATCGAGCAAAAAATAGTCTGCAAGAAAGAGTTAGACAGCGCTTAAGGATATCTAGTGTGCCAGTAGCCTAGTGTTTTTCTTCTTTCGAACAAGTCAGTTTTCCTCTTCTGTTAAATTAGACTATCCACGTTTACAGGCAATTCGTAGATCCTTCTGTCTTCCCAATTTTTCAACATACAAAGCGGGACTCTAGTGACGGTGTTTACTTTGTCAGCGTCGTCGCAGCTTCTAACTTCTCCCAGAAACTGTTTGCTCGGTCAGCCCGCGAGGGACTTGCTGGCGTTCGTGAATAATGTTATACAGCCAATCGAGAGCAGCAATCTTCCCAGGATTAACGTGAATACAGAATGAAATCTGAACGTGTCAGCTTACTACGGTCTACGGAGGTTCGTGTCGATACCTAGCGAGCATAGATTCGACGGCCTCGATCGGCAGTCTACCCAAGCTGCCGCCGTGGCGGGTCCCGGCCGACAGACCTTGCCAGTCGCGATCACGATCACGCTCGCCACGATCACGATCACGATCACGGTCGCACTCTACGTCGCTCAATTCGCGGCTGTCGCTAAACCCGCTTGGCGGCAACAACGTCATGTCCTCCACCGAACTGCGCAAAACGGATCGGAGACAGCGCTTAAGGGAATGAAACAGTTATTAATCATGCAACGTTGAGAAGAACCATTTCCATCGTCACTGAGATTGATCACTGATCGAGAGTTTGGCAAATTAATCTGGATATTGGTTTGGAGGGCACGAGACGATTGTCAGGAGGTGAATCGATTTAACGGCTAACTGAATTGGTCATTGTGGACCACCTGCGATTGGAAAATTTTCGTATGCGAACATTGGAATGTTATTTCGGAACGTTTACGTGTTGAATAATTGTGACGGTTTGTGCTGAATCGTCGATATCATTTTTATTGTGTATTCTGCAGTGGCGTGCTGTGATATTTGTTGATAGGAAAGCTTCTGATAAAAAATAATCGCGTTATATGTATTTAGTGTTTGTATTTTAGAAGATACAAGGGAAGCTACGCTTCTACAGCTTCCATCAGCTGTGCACGCCACTGGTATTTTGATAGCTAAATTACTTGAAGTTAGCACGATGGAATGTTAGTGTCTCGAGTGGTACAGAAATTAGTAGGTAAAGGTAAAATTAACAGTTGTTATCAAGGATAAATCTCCAGATTAATTTGGGAAAATTTGAGTCAATATTTTGCAAGAAATTCTAGGTATATCAATGATGGAAAGTAATTGGTATGATATGATCTTAATTTGTTTAGGAATTCGATGAATTCTCTGAATGTATATGACATAAAACCATGAGTTAACAGAAAAATGTACTCATCTCTTAAGTATACATTATCACCTGGTTCCAAGAATGATTTTTGACAAAAATAAAAAAAAATGTATCTCTACGGAATCTATCGTAGACGGGAAATTTCTTGTTCGATCGTAACTGTAATCGTAATTGTTCTTGCACGGTTTACATTTTTCCATAACGTTATTCATCATCGCATCGACATGAGACCGATAAGACCGTGATACAGAATACTGGACATAATCAGGACTGAGTGCTATGTGGAAACAAACAAACCTTGGCTACCTGCGAGTAGACCGGCTCGGTTGTCGGCTTCGTCGTCTCGCAAGCGAAGGTGAACCCTCGTTGTTGGACTCCGTACTCGATTCTACGCCTCGTGAAAACACATCTGCAAACGAATTTCGAGAACGTAGGCTCTCGCGTGTGCTACAGCGAACGCAGACAAGAGAACGGTAAAAGATTTACCTCTGCAAGGCTTCACTGGCACCCTGTAACTAGGTCCAGCGCACTCTCCGCAAGGGCTTCCGGACGTGTCGCTTCCGGAACCTTGGCGACTCGAGCGCAGCTTGCTCTCCGCTTCCGCGATGCTTGGGAAGTATCGTTGCTTGTGCCACCTTGGTGTTTTAGACCTGAATGTGAAAGAACACCAGAAAGAGGAAGAGAAAAGGGTTTCGGGAGCGGGACGTTCAAGCTTTCAACGAGCGAGGGATTTCGAGCGTGGGACGTTCAATTCGCGTGTGGCATGCGTCTCGGGAGTAATGGGGGTCGAAAGGGTCGAAAGAAAACAGTTACCTCTCGAAGTCCACGCTGGATCTCTCGTAATCGATCGTGTTGATGTCTTCGTTCTCCAGATGGCCGAACGTTTTGAACTGCATCGTGTAATCTAGCGTGGCGGTGGTCACTGAACGATTCTCTCTTCCTGGTACACTGAACGTCGCGTATGGACTTATCTCGTACATCTCTGTGGAACAGAGGAGAGTAAGTAAATTGAATTTCTTATCCTTTCTTAATTTGTCATAAGACAAATTTAAGGATGCACGCACCTGATCCGTGATCGTTCGACTTATGATTTTCCTGTTTCACCGGCGAGCTAGTGTAAACTTGATGGTTCCTCCTATTATCACGTTCAGCAGTGGACTTCAGTTGCATGGTGCTCATGCAACTCGATAGGTGATGGTGTTGTTGATGCTGCTGTTGTTGTTGAACCAATCCCAGCCCTGATTGTTGATTCTGTTGCTGTCCAGGCAGTATTTCTCCCAAGTAATTGGCTCTGCAAGAATATAATACACCTGCAAACGTCGACAAACCAGAATAACATTCGACAAACAGCACTCCATACCTTCCACTACGTTTGAGCATCACGTATCCCAAGATCGCGGCGGAAATGATCAAGACAATCGCGCAGACAACCGGTATGATCACGTAAAACACTTTGTGATTCGGTATAGTCTTCTTGACGTCGTCCTCCATGATTAAATCGTTTGGTGGGCCGATGCTGACGCCGCTGAGCGTGGTCGTCGCGAATTCCATTTGCGTTTGCGTCGATCCGGCGTCGTTGTGCGCCGTCAAACGTAAACTGTACCACGAGGCAGTCTTCAAGTCTCTTATGATCAGATTCTCGGTGGCGCGACTCGCGACCAGAATCCACGGCTCGGTGCTGATACGTCTACGATACTCCACGGTGTAGTATTGAATCGGACAGCCGCCGTTTGGCCAGGACAGAAGGTTCAACTTAACGGAGGTGCCATTCGCGGAGATGATGTCTCGTTCTTTGGGTAACAGAGGAGCTGCGAAGGGAATTCGTACGGGGATTTCTTAACAATCGTTATACATGGAAGACACGCGGGAGATTAGTTTTCGTTTGAAAATTACCAGTTCCTTTGGTCGTCGCGCTGATTAGAGGGCTTGGGTCGCCGGTGCCCACGCGGTTGTGCGCTGTTAAATGAGCCAGGTAAGAGGAACCGCATTTTAAACCCGATAAGATGAACTCAGTCTGTTCAGGTGATAACGCGATTTCTTCCCAACCACCTTGGTCCCGTTTGTAACTTAATACGTAGCCTGGCGAGAGTAACAACGTTTTACGTTCTTAATTAATGCTTCTTCATACCTTCCTGCTTTCTGTTTCTACTCTTTTTTATGATCGATACGCGCGTACCTTGGATAGTGGCACCACCGTTGTTGGGATGATTCCATCTAAGTCTTATGCTATTCGTTGTCGTATACTGTAGTTCCAATGTTGGCGCTCTAGGTGGCATCACCACGACTAACGTGTAAGTGATGGAATCGTCGCCGAATAAATTGCTAGCTGAACACGTATAATTCCCCGCCACTGATTGTTCTAGTCCTGTAAGAGTTACGTTTCCATTCACTTTTCTATTTATCGTTAAACCTTTGCGCGCGTTGGCAATAAACACGAACCGCGTATATTGAGATGACCGTCGTTCGTTAATTCGTAATGCCTGCCAGTGGAGATCTGACCGTTTCGATACGTCCATATCGCACGAGGTGTAGGGTTACCGACGACCATACAGGACAATGTAATCGACGATTTGATCGCCCTCCTCAGTAATTGCGAAAACGACGCCACTCTGGCCGGAGCTTTAAGAACAGTTTCATTGCCGTTATTATACAGTCGACCCTTTTACAACGCGATTAGATGGAAACCGTGTTATAGAAGAGTCGAATGTACGGTACATATTGTAATTGGAAAATTAAACGCGATGGAATAAGCGAACCTCTAGTGTTCGTAGTTTGAGTTACTATGGTGGTCGGCTCTCCCTCGCCCAATCCTGTTGTCGCTGATACCCAGAACTCGTACAATTGTCTAGAATACAATTTTATCGTATAGAATACTGCTCGCTTTCGAAGATCAGTAATAACACCGAGGGGAGTAAAGTAAATTACCTCTCGACTAAGCCTCGCAGTTCCATGGTGAGCGTGTCAGTAGGCGATGACGGTGGCTCGTGCATGGTGTGGGTGTTGTGGTTGCTGGAGCCAGCCTCTCTGCTATAAACCGTGTATTTCGAGACGTTTCCATTCGGCTGCAGAGGCGGTAACCACGAGACTAATATACTTTCCGCGGTTAACGCTAAAGCTTTGATTCCAGCTGGAGGACCCGGCACTAAAAACTTTGCTCGTTACTATACTGCCTAGTCTAATTTAGTCGCGATACAACCATCGAATATGAATCGATCGAGAAACGATTGACCGTATTTGTTTAAAGGAAGAAATTTTTTACCATCCTCCTCGGTTGTGCAGAAAATCGGTGGGCTCAGAACACCATCGCCAGCGCCGGTATAAGCTAGCACTCTGATAGAGTAGTTCGTATATTTGTATAGCGTGAGCAAATAAGTTTCTACGCTGGAAGTCTTCTTTATTTCGCCCATCGTCGATATGTCCACTGTAATCATTTCGAATGGGAATAGTACGTTACATAAATGATCGAAGGGATGATTCAAGAGTTAGATAGAACGCATGGATCAATTACTGTTGTCAGTGGGCACCGGTCTGTAGTATACTTTGTAACCCTGAATAATACCGCCGTGCTGGTGGGGCGGAGGAGCGCTCCACGATACTTTGACACTCTGGGAGGACAGAGGAACGCAGGACACTTGCGTTGGCGGGGTTTCCGGCACTGAAATCGATCGATCAACAATGATTATCGGTATAATCATAATAACCAACGGTATTCATCGGTGGCGATTTTTTTTCTGGCAAGTTTAATGTTTATCGCACCTCCTTCCTGAGTTGTACCGACAATGGGCACGCTCGCCGGGCCGCTGGCTATACTATTGAAAGCTCTGATCGATATATCGTACTTAGTGAACTTTCTCAAGCCGGTGAGTTGCACCTTTGTAGTCGCCCATCCGTTTACGGTTAAACTTTTGCTTTGGTTCACACCTGACGTCGAAGATGAATGCTCCGACCATGTCACTATGTAGCCCAATAGATCTCCGTTACAGGATTCCTTCGGGGGTGGCTGCGAATACGATAAATCCTCTTTCAGCGATCCATCCTAATTACCATCCCAAGTTTTTTTCTATATCTCATATTTCCTTGCGCAAATATAGAAAACAAATTCAGTGTGCTGGTCTAAATATTAATACAATTCCATACGCGTGGAAGAAATTTGAGATATGAATATTTTGCGATTCGAGAATTAATCGCGTTACAGGAGTGTACCGTAGTATTTATTCTCGAAAGAAAGATTTACCTGCCAGGTAACCATAAGCTCTCCAGGCCCAGCTGATTGCACTTTAATATTTTGGGGTGGCTCAGTGGGGGCTGTTGTAAATCCGAAGTAATAGAATTATTAAATAATAGCGAACGAATAGGAATGTTTGTACGAAAGCGGCGTACCTTCTTCTTGAGTCTTGGCAACTACAGGATCCGTGGGCACACTCACGTCTATGGAATTTATCGCGAATATACGAAACGTGTAAGTCACCGCTGGATGAAGCCCACCCACTAAAGCTACCTCTTGGTCGTCGCTGGTAGCTCCGAACGGGGACAGTGCTGTGAATGTTTAAACGATTATAAGCGACAATTTCGAGAACCGTGTCCATGAGTGTCTAATAATTTTTAAAAATGATAATGTACATAGGAAAATGTGAAACGTTTAGAAATTTCTGTTCAACGAGTCCGCGTTGATGACTCGACGCGTATTTAATTCGTCTGATCATTTGTAATTAGAAATGAGCTGAAAGAATGAAATGATTTCGAACGATTATGTGGAAAGCGTAATTACCGTTCTGCGTTGGATGCGCACCGTTCCCGGTGCTGGAACTTCCGGGCGTGTAAGTGACATTGTGCGTTTTCGCAGGGTTCCAATCGTCAGCCAAACCGTGATTCAGGGACCGATACTGAATAACGTAATTCCGTATCGGGCTGTTTCCGTCGAAAGCCCTCTTCCAGAGTAGTCGTATCGATCGCGAGCCGATTTCTATGACTTCGAGCGAGGCTGGCGGATCCGGCCTTTCTGCGCTCGCGGAATGAACATAATTAAACCGTCATCAGTGATGGCAGAATAGATCGATTCATTCAGACGCCGCTAACAAAACGGGAAATCTGTTGAAGCTGATAGAACGATGCTCCATTCGAACGGGAAATTAATTGGAAATTAAATAATTAATAACATAGATGGCGATGCCTTGGCTGGATTAAAAAAGATTAAAATATCCAAGTAATTATACATCGCAGACAGATTTAATCGCAATTGTTTAATTAATAAATGCGTGAGTAAATGGTCGATTAAATGCTCTGAATATAAAGTTACAGACACTCTCAGGGCTACTACTATACTACAATAGTTACTCTTTCTGAAAAATAGAAGATCAGGTAAAACGTCAAGCTATTCGAAGGTGAATAGAAAATCAGTTTCACGTATTTAGAGAGCCGCGAGAGAAACAGTTTAACACGAGATCGAGATCGCCTATACCTTGAACAGCCAAATAAATTAGATGCTCGCTCCTGCCATAAGCGTTGTCCGCGGTGCATCTGTAGACCCCAGAATCCTGCCGATCGCTGCTCCCAATTGATAGCTGCGATTTCAGCCCGTTGTCCGTTTTTATCTGACTGATGCTCAGCCGGTGACTGTTCGTGTCTAAACGATCGCTGTTGTGCATCCACTGCACTTCTATGGGATTATCCCCGATGACAGTGCAATCCAGCGTCACGGACTCGCCGCGGCGGATCGTCACGTTTTTGCTCTGGAACTCGAATCTCGCTGGCTCTGCGAAGAAACGATCGGAGATTTCGGTAAATATTGGAGGAAAAAATTGCTCCCCGATGACGCTGCAGCGGGCAGAGAGCCGAACGGGGAATTGTTTTCACGCGAGATATGCCTTCGGTGTTTCCCCAGTTCTTAAACTGTAAATGGAATCTACCGGAACGAAAACATTTATTTCGAAATCTCTTTTCCTTTTCATTATCGAAAGCCTCGAACGAAGGACTTTTTAAGTGTTACGCGACGAATATAATTTGTGTTATAATTTTGGCGCTTTAAATTTACTCTTTTGCAAATCGAATTCACTTTTTCCTAAACAAAGTAGTTCTACTTAAATGTTTCGTTCATAAGAATAACAAATGGGAACTAGATAGTAAGAGGAGAATTTAAATGTGCCAATAATGTAGAAATTTTTCTTGTAAATCGTCGATCAAATAACTTACCGTGTACTGACACGTAAATCACTTTGCTCAGGCCAGAACCAATCCCGTTGTTCGCTCGACAGAGATAGTGTCCTTCGTCTTGGGGTCCAGCCGAGGCCGTCCACAATGATCCATTCGGTAGAATGGTCAATCTCCCATCAGAGCCATCGACCAGCGGCTGATAATCGTTGGAGGACCTTCCTCTGGAACGCAGCCACGTGACACGCGGCGGAGGGAACCCCTTGGCCTCGCAGTGGACGTTGAGAGGATTGCCCAAGAGGGTGGCTACGTCTTGCGGTTCGAATATCCACTGTGGCGGCACTTTAACCAGAAGCTCGGCCGTGTGGTTCACTTTGGCTGCGCTATTAGTCGCCACGCAAGTATACTTGCCGCTGTGCCGGGAGGAGAGTTCTTTGAAAACGAGCAGGCTGAAGAATTCGGCCACCCTTTCTTCGATCTGCAACGAACGAGGTTTCCGTGTTTCGTTGACCGCTAGGAAATTAGCTATTCCACGATTTTACTTTCAAGTAAAATAAATAACGATCGAGTCGCGTGCAGGGATTTCGCATTAAAAATTTCAAACATTCGTCGAACGTTAAAGAAGATTTTAAGGAAGCAAATTTTATCGTCGAGTACGATTAGTTCTTCAGATTATTTTAATTTCTAAAGAACTTTCAAATTTCTATTTGTTCGCGGTTCATACATCGTTTGTAGACGGGTTGTAACATTTTTTGTAGATATCGAGGTAATCAGCCACTGACGGAAACGTACGCGTAAAGACGAAGGCAACGGTTCGCCGTCTTTTAGCCAGGAGAAGTGGATTGGAAGATCGCCGGAAGTTACGGTGCAAGTAACCTGGGCACGACTGCCTTCCTGGAGGTTTGGGGGGAAGTTGAAGGGACCCATGACAGGTGGACCTGAAACAAGTGAAATTTACAGTTACTTTTACTACCCGCGCTTATTCGAGTTTCTTTACTTTTATTTCAAAACCTTTTAATACGAGCTTTACGATTCTAACGAACGAGCTACTTTTCTAAAGAAATATTTTTTGCGACAAAAGATACGATCGCAAAGAAATGTATAAATTCGCGAATCTTCCTTCAGATATCCTGGCAATTTATAAAACGCGCTTTACAGGCTGGCGTTAAAGTTAAGGGAACCGGGATAATTATTGCGGTTTCTATTTATTAGTTTCCGTCCACGTGCCCTTTAGCTTTTCCCCCGAAACGACGCGAAAAACGAGAAAACGCGAAAGGTAACGCTGGCGGAATTCTTCAGGGCGAGCAATTTACTTCTTGCCCTCGGTCCTGTGACTTCTTCGCGGTCGGCCTGCTTGCGCCCGCGAGGAAACAAGAACAAAAACGTGTTTCTCGTTAAAACGAGTCCACGTACACGTGTACGTACTGTACTTCTGCGAAAATACTATTTCGTCCAGTAAAACAGATATCCAACACTAAAAACTTACATCTTTTTTAACGCATACACGTTTCTCGTATCGCGTCTTCGTACGCGCGCGTTAATTCCTCGACAGAAATGTTTAAGAATACAGAAGTAATCTAGACGAAAGCGGGTCGTTTTAAGTAAAAAGTTCAACTATCGTTACACATCGTTGGTACACACGTTTCTTTGTAAACATCGAATTTAAAGAACACCAAAAATACTTACTGCTGACAGTCAACCGGATGTCTCTGCTGGCCGTCTCGCCGGATCTCGCGCGGACCATGCAGGTGTAAGTGACCGCATCGTTTGGGTCGACGTTGGCTATGGTGAGGTGGCCCTCGCTATCGACGCGATGCCTTATATCGAGGGGCAACGCGACCCCCTCGCGAGACCATTCGACGGACGTGATAGGATAACCCGAGTAAGGACAGGCTATGGTGGTATCAACGCCGGCTATCGCGCGTACAGGTCCTATCGATCGGATGTACGGCGGACCTGAAATTATTAATCGGCCTGAAGTGCCACGCCGCGCGCGTTCCGTCTGGCCATTAGTCGAATTATTACATGTATAATTGCTGGTGACTAATACCGTTTGAGGTTTACCATGGGGGTTCTATTAGGGCGGCGAGCGCGGATAATAGTCCGGATAATGGATCGATGCCAGCATTCTTAGCATACGATTAGAGAGTCGAGCGTCTCCCGCGACGCGATTAACCCGTTCGCTGCCAGGTAAATTTAGATCGTCTCGCCTCTGGGTGGCAAGGTTCTATTTGAACTTCAAGACTTATTTCGCGACGAATCGCGACAGATTTTTTTGTACAGTCGCTCGTTACGAGATGTCTCGTAGTTGGCTGAGCGAATGGGTTAATTTAAATAAATCTAGTTCGAAAGTTTTCATGTTTTTCAGTATTTGTAGTTGAAGATTTATTAAGAGAGACGAGTAAGCTTTCGATCAGACAGATAAAGAGATATCAGCTGCGATGGTTCAATTTTCCATTAATCGAAGTTCGGTAACCAGCCTCCCCCTAAAAGCTTAGACACGAGCGGTTCGGTCATAATAAAACGATACGTCCAATCGACTGTGCGATCGTTATATATTTGTATCAGGGTATCCTCTGTTTAGACGTGAAAGCGTCGAGGATAATTCGGTTTACCGTAAATGTTCAGTCTGGCTTTGTGCTCGACCGTGGCCAGAGAGTTGGACGCGACACAGGCATAGAGTCCGCCGTCTTCAGCGCCCGCCGACGATATGTTCAGGTGACTGATCACGTCTCCAGACTGATCGACGTACTGTCCTATCGCGTACCTACGTCGGGCATTGTATCTCTGCGTTAAGAAGCGGAATATTGATCGATGGGATCTAGATGCGCACCTGTGCCCAGAGGCGATCTCGCTCAATGGCTCTCCGTCCAGCAGCCAAGTGAACGATGGCGGCGGCGATCCTGTCGCGGAGCATCTCAAGGACACTGGAGGGCCTGGTCGCAGAGCCTGCTCGATGAACGTGTACTGCAGCTCCGGCACGGTGTCTGACAGAGTGAAATCGGAGAGTACTCGTTAAGATAACGTATTCAACGCGATCATTCGTTTGGGATTTCTCGTAGCGACACTGACAATCGGTAACGATAGTATTTGGACATTGGTTTATTGGTAATCGGAAGATTAATAATCGCTTTTAATAATCAATTTACTAGTCACGCGATTATAATATCGATAGAAAGCAAAAAAAGCGAAGTATGCAGTAAGCAGTAAGCTTGATGCAAATTCTAATCCATTAGAATTGAATCATCGAACTAGAGAGAAACGAGCTGAATTTATCCTGGCTATTGGATAGCAACGAAAGGGAGTAACAAATCATAGGGGAGCCCAATTGCGATTAATTATCGTACGACAGGAAGCACACAGTAATATCTCGGGGCACGATCCATCTTGGTACCTCCGAGCTTCAATTCCGCGGTGGCCTGCGCGTTCTCCTTGTCGCTTCTGACCAGACACTGGTACATCCCCTTGTCCTTTCGTCCTACCGAGCCTATCACCAGCACCAGAGGGGCCAGCAATCTGATCCTGGTGTCCTGCGCGGTCAATACGGGGACACCGTCGTGCAGCCACTCGACGCTCTCGACCGGATAACCCTCCACCGTGCAATTCATCGTGACCGACTCCCCGGAATTGATGATCTGTAAATACCGTGGAAACGGTTAACGATTCGTGCTCGAAAGTTAATGCCCTGTGCCGGCCGATTTACGCAGCTGCGACCCTCCCTTTGACGTTACGACCGATTATTCGCAACGCCGCCCTCTCTTTTTCGCGGTGTTTCGCGTTCGAAATTTAATCGATGCCTCGCGCAACGTCCCGCGTAAGCGTTTCTGCGTTTTTTTTTTCCACCCCTGCCATAGATCGCGATACAGGGGAGACAGAGGATGCGAGTAACGGTGGCGAATCTGCGATGTTTGCAACCCCCCTTTTTTTTGTTGCCATTCCATTGATGTTCGGTATAGGGGCGTTTGCTCTCGTAATTGAGTAATGGTAACGGCTAACGAGAGATGGTCCTCTATGGAAGAAGTCGGATTTTTAGAAAATAACGACGAGGTTATTAAATATTTAAATAATTCTGAGCACTGAGTGACTTTTTTTTTGTTCCAAAGCTTCGCCGTTTAAGAATGAGAGAAATTACGCTATTCGATTATAACGTTTAGCTTTGAATGCGGTATTTGAAGGGTTTGCTAGATTTTAAGCTAGCCCTCTCTCGTTTCGTTTACCTGAACGCGTGGCTGAATCCTCGCGTTAAGTTTCGACGTGACCGACAGGTGTGTTTCCGCTCGTTGCTCGCCGTGCTGATTGCTGGCTCGACAAATGTACCTTCCTGCATCCCCGGCGTCTACGCGGCGAATTTGCATCAAATCGCCCCACAGCTGAATTCGGCCAAATGACTCAACCGGTATCGAATGGCCTGTAACAGCAGGATACACACGTTGCTCGATGCACGATACTCGTCTCTTCCACTCGCATTCAGACACCATATTTTCCTTATTCTCACGCGTGCCTTCTTCAACCCTCTACCTTAACAATTTTTTCAACGACTGCGCGTAAAGCGTGAACTATTCATTGTTTCGACCCCTTCGTATTTGATTTTGCTTACAAAACCCAACAATTTTATGCATTTCGAAGCGTTTTAATATTCCAAGTCAGATATCGAAGTTCTATGTCAGTGAGCAAGTTCTGAGCTACGTTAAAAGGCAGACGGCGAGAGACGAGGGGCTGAAAATGAACAGTGCGAAGAAATTATGTCGCCAGAGCGATACGATTTGGTCAACGCATAAAATTATTTTCGTCTGACTCGAGTGTGCGTTCTAATTTTATTAGAGCGTGCTCAATTTCTAGCCAAGCATCCGTTTTTCGACGGTGGTCGTTGAATTGATGATAACGTTGCACGCTGCTGGGGCGCGATAGATTATGGAGCAAATAGTTTCGCAAATTGAACCAACCGTTAACATCGCGATACCAAGTAAATTGCGGGGGTGGGCTCCCTTGGGCCGAGCAAGTCAGGTGGACGTCCGAGCCGCTTTCCGCGGAGATGGCGATCTGAGATCTCTGCATCAATCGCGTTGGCATTGGTCCCTGTGGCTCTGAATGGTAAACGAGACACATATAAATATTCGTCGCCGTTTTAATTAATTTTCGATTCGAATATCAAGGTACGAATGTTATCGCGAGAAAAATAAGAACAACTAACCCGTGACTGTTAACGTTGCAGGCTCGCTTCTTCTTCTTTCGCTGGTTAGCGCGTGAAAAGTTAAACACGAGTACGTGGCTCTACCGTCTTCCGGTCTGGCAGCTCTGATGTGGAGATCACCCTGGGAGGTGACCACGAATCTTCCTCCTGTGTAACAAAATCGATTAAAAACGACTTTGAATAAGGGGAAATTAAACGAAAGAAATGAGAGGGTGACAGATTTGATGAAATTTCGTTTAACTGATCTGGTGAAACATGCACGAATGCAATTAAAGTAGTGCTATATTCGTTATATCTATAATTGTAAATAACGTAGTGATATTTTAATTGCTATAAGGTAATTTTGATAATATCGCAAGTGCGATTCTCCCCAAATTTCCATTTACGCGTCACACGTGTATATATATATATTAGGTGTTTTAATTAGGACTGTAATCTGATTTGTGCCGTTTGCGGATGAAACTCAAAATTACATCGTCAAAGTAACATAATACGTTTTCAACGGACGTTAATCCTTAGTATTTCGACGCGGTTGGTTAAATCCACGTTTCGAATAATCCCTTTGGAATCGCTTCGCGGGCCACGCAACTTTTTCACCAGATGTATACGTGTATACGTGTTACATCGTAGCATTTAATTCGTTGTTCGTTTTCACGGGTCTTTAGCCGCCCCACACACATGCACACACACACACACACACACGAGAAATATCATCTTTCAGCATTTCGCTTGCGCCACTGTTTCGTATCGTTTTTTGTTTAACTTCGATACAAAAAAAAGACCTGCACACCGGAAACGTGTAATACGTTACAAAGAGGGGAAGGAGTTACCAGGCGCATACCAGTGCGTAGCAGTGAAACTAATTTATCGATAAAAGAAGGCAGAAATAAATATTTCGTGTCGCACGTCACTCGGTTCACTATCTAATTTAATATACCGACTGTTCCTCTGTTTCTCGTAAACGCTTCCCTCGTATCGTTCCGCGCGACGAATGGTACAAATAATTCTTAGTGAGAAAAATATGAAACGCGAACGGAACTACAGCAGGCTGCCTTTTATTACGAACTAATACAAGAATTCGTAAATGAACATGTTTTATAAACTAGGATTGTAGTACTCAGCATATGTATCAGTGGACGTACATCTTTCAAAATCTTCTGTACAGTTCAAGCACTCTCGACCACACGTTAAAAAAATTAAATCATTATCTCTCATTATAAAAAAATATAAAATTATATCTCTCTCATTATAAAAAATCGTCTCTAAAGAAAGTAGACGATGGCTACGATTTTCATATGTGGTTTATAAACCGCACTCGCGGTTGAAGGGTCGAAGAAGTCACCAGCAGACGATCCTGGTTCGAGTCCCCGGTCCAGGCGATTCGATTCACCGGTTTTCTTTTCTGTTACGAATACACGTCATTACGCAATGAAATAAAACAAGTTCATCCGTGACATTCGAGCCACGCGATCGAATAAGAATTCTTCTTGGTACGCATCCGCGCGCTCAGGCGGAAAAGCGGCTTTAGACGAGCCGGGACAAAAGCGCGTTATACGCAGATCTCGCGGGTACCGGCGAATATAACGCGATACCCTCGATATTTTTACCTCCTCGATTTCAAATCCCCGCGCTCGGAGGTTATGCAAAAATCCCCGGCATCTGTCGATGAAATCCCACGGACGCCGGGCGTGAAATTTCCAATTTAACTGTGGAGCCAATGGCTGGTCGATCCGCCGGACGTTCCGTGTCCTCCGCTTCCTTTCAACCCTCCAGCCCCGTGGAACGAGATTTCGGCTAAGCTGCCCGCGTGTTACCGTCATCGTCGTAAACCCCCGACGTCGCGTCTTCCGAGTCCGGTTAAAACGAAATTGCCCCCGTTAAGTGATGGCCGTTTCCGTTCCGCGAAGCTGTTCCGCGGTCTCGAGTTTCGCTCTCTTGGGCGGATGGAGTTCTCGTCAATTCTCGTCTCCCTTAAACCGACGATTTTTCGTCCTTTTTTCCACCTCTTAAGAACGCAAATGGTTTCGAGTTTCGAATCTTTAAAAGTCGTTACTCTCGTAGATCTTCAAGAATCGTACTCGTTGGAAAAGTAATTTGGTAAAGAAGCTATGCTGCTCGTTTATTAACACCTATACTGCCTCGTGGTTACATATTTAATTGTCTGTAAATTTTACGATATAAAATACAAAACAACCCCTTCAAATGGAAGAAAAAAAGAGGATGAAAGAGCATAACTTCCACTAAATTTCGCCACCAGTCGTATCCATCGTCCACGGTCGAATTTCCCGGACGGTTCTTATTTATAAATTGTAACATGCAAAACACGATACAACCCCTTTAAATAGAAGAAAAAAGAGGGTGAAAGAGCACGACTTCCTTTAAATTTCGCCACCAGTCGTATTCATCGCCCACGCTCGAATTTCCCAACTGGTTCTTATTCCCCAGCACACCACCGCGTTTCAGTCACTTCTATATCAACCAATGCATCCGCAGACGAGGCATCCGCGCGAAATCCAGGGATACGCGGGCTCAAAGGGGTATGGGATAAGGTTGGTACAGCCTGGTCCATCGTGGACGAAGGGGGTGCCACGTTCCCACAGTGTTGGTATCGGCGAAGGGGTGGGAACGGCCGCGAAAGGAGCAATTTAATATCGTCTTCCACGGTGGAATAAAAGTACGGAGATAAATAGCCCGTAACACGGCGCACGACGGGCGTATACGAACCGGAAGCTCGACTAGGTCGTATACCTGCACGTGTACATCGGTGTCGCGAGCCGCCCGGGCAGATGCGCGATGGAGGGCGCGATAGGGGATGGTGGTACCCGGGCCCGCGGTTACGCGTCGATTCGATGAGACTCGGGGCTTTATCGAGTGTGTCCCCAGCTTTTTCATTTGGTGAGGTACGAGGTTGGATTTGCAGGTTACGTTTTCGGACGGCTCCATTGTTGGGCGCGTCGGGAAAGATATTTATTTGTATCGAGGAAGTTTTATTCGTTTCCAGTTAATGATTCTCTTCGATGGTTTTAATCGAAGAGAATGGTTTTGCAAATCTTTGAAATAATAGAATATTTATTTTTTAACAAACCTCTCTGTAATGGTAATTTTCTTGCTACTGTTAGAAGATTCGAATGTTTTAAACGAACGATTATTTAAGATAACTTATTTAATGTAAATGAAGATTTGGAAAATATGGATTAAACGAGTTGCATGTTCTAGTCAATTAGGAATAATCTCCTCCGGTTAAGAAACAGAAGGAAATATCAATTTCCACTGACTCTAAAATCCCTGCACACATCGATGAATACCTACTTTACCGATATGCGACTTAAAACTTCCACGGAGCATTGAAGCTCGCTAAGCAGAACTTGTTCTCAAGATCGCTCCGACAAATGAACCAGTGCAGCGCCCAAAACCTTTTCATTCCGACGATGCTTTACATCCCCTAATATCAGCAACCCCGACGCGTCTTCGAGGCGTCTCGCAGGAAGAGGATGGCAAGAGTGAAGGGAGCCTGTCCCGGGGTCTATCGATTCTTTTTGAAGTTTTTTCTTCGAGTCACACCGGCGGCTGTTCGCGTCAAACGTCTCTCGAGCAGCTTTGTCACCTTCCCCGTGTCTGGAGGGTGCATTTTCATTTTCTCCAAGAAGGACGTCCACCCTCGCCGGCTGTCCTCCTGCCACGTCGTTGTCGCAGACATTGGCGAAACACGGGACACGCGATACCCACTCATCGCTTTTCTCCTCGCAAACGTCCTCTTTTTCGCGTTGCACGCCCGTAGAAAAGGGGATTAACGTCGAGGGACGATCCAGCGTCGCGTGATTCCACGACGATGCACGCTTGGCGTTTCGCGCGGTCTCTGGCGCCGGGTAAATTTTTTAGCACTGCTCGTGCTCAGGATATACACACATCCACGTGTTCTTCTTATTTCGAGTTTCGAATTAGAATCGGTTCGCCAGTTCTCTTCCGTCTTCCTTGTCGCTCGTTTGATAATTTAGCTAGTATTGCGGTCGCGTATTATTGATCGTCACGAGGGCAAGATTATACGGGGTGTGTCACGTACCTGAACTAGGTTAATGTTTAGGGGCGGCCCAGGATAGGGAAAAAATTTCGTTACGGAAACTTAGATGGGCTCGGGGTGCGCGTTGCCTCGCGTGCGTCTTTCCTTCTTCAAGATCTCTTTTAGAAGCATTCAAAGAAGCGAATCGAACCATCTTTTACATAATCGAACATCATAATAGTTAAACATAATTCTAACGCTCTTAAATCGTCACTGTTTCTCGCGAGTTCTCTTCAAGAAATTTATAGCTCTTGAAAACCAAACCTCGCGAAGATATTCGAAGGGTTTCTCGTTGGAGGAACCTTACAATTGACAACAAGGTGAACGTTAATTTTAATCTCGCAAGGATCGTTGGATCTTTGCGGAACTCGCGTAAATGCTCAGGGAAAATTGAAAAACTGCCGGTGGCTTCGTTGAAACGGATCAGACTGAACCTCTTACTTGATAATTACGAGACGCAGGAAACGGCGCGGGGCTCCGTTCTTCCGCGTGCGTTTTTGTCCCGGCTGGAGGCATCGGCGGGTTCGTATAACGGGCGGGCCGCGTTTACGTAAAAGCTTCTAGCTACTTTGTAAAATCTTGGAACGCCTGACGGACTCACGTTCGCCCGACAGATTCCCCGGGCACGTATTTCAATCGAGCGTTCGTTCGCCTGTGAAAGTATCCATCCGCCGCCCGCCCCCTCCCCAACGGCTTATAAAAGCGAGTCATACGACGACGTGGAAGAATGGTCCCAGGAACAAAGGGCGAATAATTCCACGCACGATCGTCGAACGAGAGTGAACGAAACCGCGACGGGATCTTTCTGCATAATTCAAGATTAGGGGGTTGATCGATTTCGTTCCTCTCCCACGAGACAATCATTTTCGGTGGTGGGAACGTTCTGCTTTTATAAATCAGTTGAACACAGATATAGATTAAGTGCAGATACTTGGAAAGAATTGAATAGTATTCGTGGTAACTCGAATGTATTCCGTTTGTCGAATTATGGTTGCAAGATTTTCAAGGGGTGAGCTTTCCTTCCTTTCGTGGGCTAGTAAAGTGGTTACTGTTCTTCGAGGAAGAAAGAAAGCATTTTAATTTACAGCGTAGAATTTGTATCCCTTTTTCTTTTCGAACGACTCTGGGAAAGTTTAATATTCACGGCTCCTTAATACCCAAATAGTTTTAGAGCGTGTTTAAAGTAACACGGAGGATTTCTCTTGAAATTTGTTCTGAGACGTGAACGCAACAACTCGAGGAGCGGGTATTTGCTCAAAATGGTTCTATCATTCCGGTCTGTGGCAGTGCTCGCTATCGATTTCGTAGGACACAGGAAACTCGAAGGGACAGTGAAATATTGGCAAATGTTTAAACACGCCAGCGAGCGTACGTCCCGCGGAACAAATGCCTCTATGAAATACCGTTCAAAGTCTTTTCTTCGATTGACGTTACTACGCTTCACGTGTCAATATTCCCGTCGTACGATTCGGTCCCAATCGACGTCCCCCGCTAAGCGTCCTCCTTTCCACGATTCCCCATAAATGTGCACTTCCATATCTCGCGCAAAATCGAGTTCCGTTCCCGCGGCGAATCTAATCAATTAAATTATTCTCGTCACTTCTCATCGATCGATGTACATCATTTTCTCAAGTAACCACCAGTCAATCTAAATTTCTACCAGAAGTTACTCGAGCCTTCAAACCAACCTTTACACGCACCCCTATCGCGGCCAAAGAGAAAGAACTCTTTCGAATCACCCTTTGAACCTTTCGTTTCCACCATTCCAACAAACTTCCCCGTTAAACGAAGAGACAACCCTCCTCTGCCCCCTTCCAGTTGAAAAAGCGAAAGAAACACACGAGAACGCATACACAGACCACCCCAACGAGGTTACGCGCAGCACTCGTCGACCAAAAGAAAGGGGGTGCGAAACATATCCGTACGCGTCCCGATCTCGCGATACACAAACCACCCCCGCGAGCCACCTCGTAGTACACGCTAACGGCCCGCTTCAGCTCGTCCTGTACCACGCTCAGCCATTCATGTTCCATACATATTTATGCCGGTCGGCTGCACGTAACAGGTACCACCGCCAACCCACCCTCATCCCCCAACTCGCTCGACTCGTGTGCAGGTACACAACGGCCGTTTCTCGTGTGTGTACGCGCGTCGCTGTGCGATATCACGGTGAACATCACGTCGTGTCGGGTCGTGATACGTTTGTTTCGTAACCAGCCGGGCCAACATTGTGCATGCCGCGCGTCACCTCCGCGCGGAAACACCTGCGCGCGCCCTCTCATCCCCCGTACGCGGCGCTGCGCCGCGACGCCCTGTTATCTGCGACGCTATCCTGGCCCAAGAACAGAGGCGGAGGCTCGCGGAAGGGGCCTGCCGGCTATCGCAGCCGACGTGCCAACGTCGTTAACGCGCGTCACACCGTCGTTAACGGGGTCGTTCGCGTGGAGACGCGACGCGACGGCGTTTCGCGCGTCTCCTGGGCTGCGATACAATCGATGGAGGGATGAGTCGAGCCTTTGTGCGCCGGCTGCTGTCGATGATGATAATGGCCGTGGGCTACGTGGCGAAGAAGGCGCGACTCGATGGCCTCTGAAGGCTCGTGGATGACTCGATGCATGGGTGTTGGGTGGTTTCATGTCGCTGGGGGGTTGCGAGGTGATCGGGCGTCGCGCGAGGCGAGGAACTCGCTGGGTACCTCGCGCGTTCCATCGTGGAAGATTATTCTATCGCGAAGGGATTGTTTAAAGTGTGTATCTTGATTTGGATGATTTGTGAAATGAAATTTTTGGTTAGGCTGGATTTTAAGTATTGGCGATTGTTTGGGGATGCGAAGTGTTCTGATTTATCGTTTGAATCTCGTGTCTCTGCTTTTTTCTGAGGCGAGTGTTATGGGGCTGATGTGGTGTTAGTTCTTTTGGTACACCAAAGATATGGACACGGAGTTGACGACACAGGTCTGGCGGATTCGAGATAGGAACTGCACGGGAACTGATATCCTGATGGAAGCTGATGAGCTGGAAGCTGTGGAAACTGACGTTCCTGCTAGGGCTTGATGGGTTGGAAATTGGTCGAAATCGGTGATCTTCCGTGGGTCGTTTCCGCTGGTTTTCTTCTCGTTCGTTGGACCTTACACGAAGAAGCTTCGAAGCGACGAGCTTGCGTTCTGATTACTATCAATTTCACCTAGAAAATTCTTCCTCTTGTCTCCATTTTTATTCTTTTTCCTTAAATTATTAATCATCTATTCGAACCATTAATGTCTATCGAATGAAACAGTTTAGAACGAACGTTTCAGAATGAGATCAAGCGTGTTGGAGTTCGATTTATCTTTCAACGCGTATTTTGCTAACGAAGATGGTTAATGGATGTAATAACGATTTATTAAAGTTCGAAGTGCGCGCTTAAAGCAATAGAATCACGGGGGCTGCAAGTTCACGGCCAAAATGCTAAGCTCTCGAAGTTTCGAAGTCCCAGAGTTTAACAGGCTCCGCGTCCTATCGAGTTACCACAAGTTCCGGATTGTTCCCGCTCGAACTTCTAATTTGTTTTAATCTCGAACGCTAATCGCGAGTCTTGATCAAATTGATTCCATGGAGACGCACTTCGAGTTCCATCGATCATCATATACGAACGTAATACCAACTACAATTATTTTCTGTTATTATCTCTTTGAGGCACGGAATTATAGCAAATATGAAGACTGAAAAAAGTCAGTTTCTATTCCATTAATAAAGGGATAAAATAATGTAAGAGTAGCACTTGCAATATTTCAAGGTAGTAAAAAAAATATCCCAGTTTACACATTTTCATATCGAGTGGGATATTTTTCACACGATTATGCCTGACCAGAGTTTAAATGAGTCAAGAAATACGTATAAGATCACTTTGGTTGCCCATTTTACGGATTTCTTATCGTAACAAGAGCACAACCGTTCACCAAACCTTCAGTACAGCGCATCGACCGGAAGCTGCTGGTAAATGATTCAGGCTGTTCGTCTTACGCCAGTCCAGTAATTGCTACCACTCCACACGGACGGTTAATGTTGACATCTCATTCTCCGGTTCAAACTAGCCCCCGTTACTACCAACATTTCGACTTAAAAAATCTCCCTTACCCAACGTCCACGCGATATTAGCTACCTCGAGCAGAAGGGTGTCCGTACACATTTGCACAGCAACTTGTCCACCCCTTCCTTGTTACTCGGCTCATTTACCTCCCTCTTCGCTGTGTCACGATTGCAATTTCATTCCCATTCGTAGACGCCTGTCAGACATTCTCCATCGTCTCTGGTTTCGATCCGTTCGCGTTTAAATCGTATAAAATGTCGTGGCGACAATTTCGCAAGATTTTCTACTGATCAGTAGAAAAATGGTGAGATGGCTTTGCTTGGCGCTTTGAGACGTAGAAAATAGGGAAGTTTCTTGGCACTGGATTTCTGCGAAAGCCTGTGGCGTTCAAATGAGCGAAGAAACTGATTACCAAATGGTGCAGGGATTGAAAAGGGTTGGGAATTGCTGCTTTACAGAATGAAACGAATCGCTCGTTGTAATCTGCGATTTTTATCTTAAGATACGGTTGGCAAGAGGATAGACAAGATCGATCGATGAATTAATTTCTTATTCGACGGTGTGTTTTTCTAGCAGCGCTGGCAGAAAAAATTTGTCACGGTAGCGAAACGTAGAACCTGATCAAAAAGCGCCTCGGGGGGAAATGTATGTGCCAATACTTTTTGCGACGCCTCTATTTACTTTATCGAAGGCTCCCCTTCGCTAGCAATCGTCTCTCTTCCGGCGTGTTTACCGTTTTCTCAGTTTTATCCTCGTTTTTGCCTCGCGTTTCCCCGAGCGGAGACCTGTCTGTAAGTTTCTGTAAAGTTCGTCCGGCGATCCGTCGACTGTCGCATAAATATCGGGGAAACTGGAAAAAGAGCACGGTAATTTCTCTTAAATATAACTTTCTGCCTGCCAGTTTACTCTGCCCGGCGAGTTCGAGGACCTTTTCGTGGATTTTGTTCCTCCACGGTTTCCTACCCCGACGTACACCATTCAAACAAATCCACCCCCGATAGTTACGTAGAAAATCCTCGGTTAAATTATTTCGTGGCACGTTCGCGGTCCACGGCCACCATAGACGTTCGTGCTTGCTTTTCTTAAATAAATCGTATAGTATATCTTCTATTTTCGAAATTTTAACACCCCTCGTCAGAAATTCCAAGTCCGTCGACATTTCTTTACGATTCCACGGGGAAATCCATTATTTAACAAACGAACAGGAAACCATCGAGACAAATTTCATTTTCACCTTTCCGCGCCCTCTATTTCAGCCGCGTTCAAGGCCACACTCGTTCGCATCCGGTCTCCCTTTAACCTCCCCGTTCTTTTCCACCCTCGAGCCTTTTGTCGCGGATTCGTTGGTTGCATTTGGGAGAAACGTATCGTGTACGAGCTCGTATTAGCATCCCTTCGTCGCAGATGGGAGGCTTTGAATATATTTCCGGTACTCCTCGTATTTCTTCCGCGGCGGCGTGGCCGCGTCTGTTTTCGCCATTGCCGATATTAAAACGCGCGAGTGCCGTAGTACTCCTCTTCCATTCGTATCTTCGACTTCCACGTTATCGTCCCGTCTCCCGTGGGACTCGTAGCGATTTCTTACGGGACCCCGGAGGACATCTTCTACAGATGTCGCGATTCTTATATGCGACCCCGATGGGAATACCGTATTTCCGGCGGATACCATTCGGAGACCCCTTATTGATTCGAAATTGCCGGCTGTTTTTTTATGTTAATGGCTGGTCGTTGTGTTTTGTTACCGTCGGGAGCTTTCAGCGCCGCTTGCGTAGCTTGTATCGTTACGAGTGTGATACGGCTACCCGTTATATCGCTATCGATATTGTGCATAACGATACTTCGAATGTTTTCTAAAAGGATTTCGCGCGTAGTTAAAAACTCTGACGTGGATTGACAATATTTCAAAAGCTGAAAGTCACTGTGGAAACCAAAGTTTGGCCTGTATCTCGAGAATTGTGACGGACCCTGTCTCACCTTTTTAATGATACTTCCAGGAAATCGAAAACGGTAAGTTTTCGCAACCAGATGGTGGACAAAGCTGAAGACGCTTCCCGGAAATGGCGATTACTTCGATCGTGGCATAAATTTGGAGTGGAATATGGAGTGAGCCTTAAAATCAATGGTTTTGAGGACCGAACGTGGCATATACACTTATATTCCAGAAGTTTCAAGTTAAAGGCCCAGCAGAAGTAATAGACATCAGCAGAAGTATTTCCCCATAGCTTTTTATCTCAGAGAGAATGCGAAAATGATTGTATTATAAGTATATCACGTACACCTTGTAAAATACAATTTAATTGTAATTTATTGTATATCTTATTAATATCATGAATAAATTAATTGTTTAAACGTAATGTAACAAGTGTTGTCATTATCCCTTAATTTCAACACTCCTAGAACGACCAATTCCATTCCTTAAACGAGAAGAAACTCGTAAAAGATAACCCCGATCCCAATTAAATTAATTTAAGGCTTGAATCTGGCGCTTAGATCGTAAGAGTTCTGAGAATTCCTGGAAAATGACGTCACTTCTAGGAATCGCCGGAATTCCAGGAATTCCCGATGACGTCATTTCCAAGAAGTGGCACTATTCGGATACCTCCTATGACGTCATGTTCTCCTGATACATTGTCGATTTTTCGAACAAAATCTCGAAAATCCGACTTTGTATCAGGAGAACATGACGTCATAGGAGGTATCCGAATAGTGCCAGTTCTTGGAAATGACGTCATCGAGAATTCCTGGAATTTTGGCGATTCTTGGAAGTGACGTCATTTTCCTGGAAGTGGCACGAATACCTCCTCACTACTTATATTCTCCTGATACATTGTCGATTTTTCGACCAACAATTTGAGAATCCAAGTTTGATGACGTCATAGGGATTCCCGGTAATTCCAGGAATTCCCGATGACGTCATTTCCAAGAAGTGGCACTATTCGGATACCTCCTATGACGTCATGTTCTCCTGATACATTGTCGATTTTTCGAACAAAATCTCGAAAATCCGACTTTGTATCAGGAGAACATGACGTCATAGGAGGTATCCGAATAGTGCCAGTTCTTGGAAATGACGTCATCGAGAATTCCTGGAATTTTGGCGATTCTTGGAAGTGACGTCATTTTCCTGGAAGTGGCACGAATACCTCCTCACTACTTATATTCTCCTGATACATTGTCGATTTTTCGACCAACAATTTGAGAATCCAAGTTTGATGACGTCATAGGGGTTCCCGGTAATTCCAGGAATTCCCGATGACGTCATTTCCAAGAAGTGGCACTATTCGGATACCTCCTATGACGTCATGTTCTCCTGATACATTGCCGATTTTTCGAACAAAATCTTGAAGATCCGACTTTGTATCAGGAGAACATGACGTCATAGGAGGTATCCGAATAGTGCCAGTTCTTGGAAATGACGTCATCGAGAATTCCTGGAATTTTGGCGATTCTTGGAAGTGACGTCATTTTCCTGGAAGTGGCACGAATACCTCCTCACTACTTATATTCTCCTGATACATTGCCGATTTTTCGAACAAAATCTTGAAAATTCGACTTTGTAACAGGAGAACATAAGTAGTGAGGAGGTATGCGTGCCACTTCTTGGAAAATGACGTCACTTCCAAGAATCGCCGAAATTCCTGGAATTCTCGATGACGTCATTTCCAAGAACTGGCACTATTCGGATACCTCCTATGACGTCATGTTCTCCTGATACAAAGTCGGATTTTCAAGATTTTGTTCGAAAAATCGGCAATGTATCAGGAGAACATGACGTCATAGGAGGTATCCGAATAGTGCCACTTCTTGGAAATGACGTCATCGGGAATTCCTGGAATTACCGGGAACCCCTATGACGTCATCAAACTTGGATTCTCAAATTGTTGGTCGAAAAATCGACAATGTATCAGGAGAATATAAGTAGTGAGGAGGTATTCGTGTCACTTCCAGGAAAATGACGTCACTTCCAAGAATCGCCAAAATTCCAGGAATTCTCGATGACGTCATTTCCAAGAACTGGCACTATTCGGATACCTCCTATGACGTCATGTTCTCCTGATACAAAGTCGGATTTTCGAGATTTTGTTCGAAAAATCGACAATGTATCAGGAGAACATGACGTCATAGGAGGTATCCGAATAGTGCCAGTTCTTGGAAATGACGTCATCGAGAATTCCTGGAATTTCGCCGATTCCTGGAAGTGACGTCATTTTCCAGGAATTCTCAGAACTGTTACGATCTAAGCGCCAGATTCAAGCCTTAAATTAATTTAATTGGGATCGGGGTTATCTTTTACGAGTTTCTTCTCGTTTAGGGAATGGAATTGGTCGTTCTAGGAGTGCTGTGTAGGTCTTCAAATGATTAAACAATTAATTAACAGTAACGTAACCATTTATTTCAACTTCTAACAATTTACAAGCAACAAAAGTGTTCTTACGAGCTAATTTTTACATCATTATGTACAATACATCTTATACAACTAAACCACAAGCGCAGACTTATTAATTAATGTTCATAAGCTATCTGTATAAACCCATATACAATACATCTTATACGACTAAAACTTATGTAAATTTGTAAGGCGTACGCTATTCTTCGAAATTCTTCTTCTGTTCTCCATGGCAGACGTGTGCAGTGACCACTGTGCGTTGGATTATCACAACATGTCGGCGCGTTAAGAGATTAAAGTCCTGGAAGGAATCAGTGAAGAAGACCTATCGATTCGAGGGCGCCTCTAACTGTTCATACCTGAATGCCTAAAAGAAAAACGTGTAAAAAGGACTTGAAGAAAAAAAATCAGGATGCTCTGGAACCATTTAAGTCAGCAGTATTCGCTGGCCAATTCAAATATAGCGGAATTCCCGGCGAGCCTTTTAATTTGTATCGACGGCGTGCGCCACGAATTTACGAATAAACCCAGCGGAAAGCAGAAAGGAAAAGGAGCGACTGGGCACGAGTGGGACCGCGGCATTTTTCCCTGGGGCTGTTTCGAGGGCTGTTTATGGAAAGGCACCGGCGAAAGTCTCGCGCCGTGGAAAATGAAGTTTGAAGACCACCCCCTGGTCTTCCTCTTTTTTCCTCCTCCCTCTACGGGTTTCCAACGAGACTGTTTCGGGGATTGTTTATGCTGGACCCGTCGATGAAAGTTCCGCGAGCCCCACGAATAAACGTTTAAACTTCTCTCGGACTCGCCTCGGCGTTTTAATTGAGATTAACCCTTTCATCATTCGGGCTCGATGGAAAAACAGAAGGAAAAAGCACGCTCGACGCGAGTAATCGAGGAGAGCTGTATATTGTGACCGAAAGTATACGCCCACGGTGGACTTATAATTTTATATTTGACTGCCAGAGTAAATTGAGTTTAGCCTTTTTCCTTTTTAATTAAATTTGCTTCTACTAGACGTCAATCTCTGGACGTCTGGCCAACGGTACGGCAATACTACTTGCAGCGTGCGCTCGCTCGCTCACAGAACGCATCCCTGGAAATTCTTCTGTTCAAGAATACTGCACACACTAGATCACGTATATACACGACGTTGTAATCGAAAAAAAGACTCCTTTTTCACTCTCGTCAGGAGTACCTTTCTCTATCTCCATCGCAAATCATCACTCCCACTCGACGCGTGTCTCTACAAATTCCACTCGACTGGAGAAAGCTACGCGACGCAACGTCCGACATCTTCCAACCGTGAAAACTATCTCTCAGCCTCGTCAGAGAATCTTCCTTCCATTAACGGGTCCGCGTCTCAAAGGGCCTCGAACATCCGTTCGGGACGACTCCGCGTCCCGTCGGTGAACTTTGATCCCTCTGTAGCCTGAGGCTACAAGAAAAGACAAAAAAAAAGAAGAAACGAGAAAGAAGGGAGAGGGGAGGACAGAAAAAATACACAAACTCGTCGTCAGACGAGCGCAAAGAAAACGGGAGCCGGGAAGCTTCGAGGAGATCGCATGAGAACTGCTTTTGTCAATTACCCCCCGCGCTGTCGATTCGAACTTAACGACCGTTACGTTGATGAGACGCGCGGGAGGACGCGTCGTCGTTGGAGCGACAGAGAGCCCGATGGAGGGGGAGAAAAAAATGAGAAAACGAGACGGGACGACGGGACACGGGGATTGTACAAAGGCATAAAGCCGGAGAGAAGTACGACTGGCGCACGTCTGAATCGGGGCGCGTACATGCGTGCTCCGGGTGGGTGAAAAAAAAAACCGGAAAAAGGTCGAGCACCTATTTCCGGCGCTGGGACGCTGCTCGGAAGAGGCGGAGGGCGGCCATTATTTTAAGAGTATAAAGCCACTTTCGTTCGTTGCGAGCGTTGGATGGGGATTAAATGGAAGGCAAGGCGATCTTTCGGTTATGCGTGCAGTTTCCAGGTATTGCGATCGGAGTGCGAGCTCTGATGAAAAATTTCGTTCCATTGAATCGAATGCTACCGATTCTGCTTCTTATCTTTCCATCCGCTGTCTTCATTTCTTAATTTTCTATTCTTTTCATAGAGCTTTTATTACATTTCTCTTTGGTTCTACACGTTTATAGTAGATGATAATCGTCCAGCTCTTGCAACTAAAATAGAACAGTACACATCGAAGATTTAGTTGGTAACTTCTTTTAAAAAAAGTTCTAGCAAAATTCTCCATTGCAGTGGAGATTCATTTCCAAGAGTTTGTCTTCGAATTTGTTCCAAGTACCAAATTATGTATTTATAATTTACATGTGAGAGTACTGTCTTGAAAACGGCTGTACATTGCAGTACGATACATCGAACAGCCTCGACATCCCCCACAGGCGTCATCCGGCGTCCATTTCCAAGTTCAGGCACGAATAGCGTTTAAAAACTGTCCCAACTTCTTCTCGAGCGGCTCCTCGCGCTCGAAACACGTACACCAACTGAATAACTTTCGTGATACCTTCATAGTTAAACGTTACTTCGTCCCCTGCCTCCTACTTTCCATCGGCTCGACTTTATCGCGCATCCGTGTACCTCTCAGCGGACGTGGCCAACGCCATTTTCTTCCTCGCGTTCCCTCCGCGCGATCGAATGTCATCGAGCGTCCGTTTTTATCGCCTCTCGAGGGACACGCCGGCCCCGTATCATATTCAAGTGGATGCTTCTACGCTCTGTCATCCCCGTTCGATCGTGTTTGCTGTTTCACGGCACGAAGCGACGATTTATCATCGCGCCCCGCTGCGGATCGATTCGCGTCCCCGCGATTTCTCGCTCGATATGGCCATTCGAAGTTGTAGGTTGTTTCGACGTGGTTTGCCAAGAAATAGCCCCGAGTTACAGCGAACTTTCAGCAAAATTTCAATTTCGTTCGAGCGATTTTTTCGAAATATTTCTCGCGCACTCACAGCAGAGTAAAATTAATAATTATAGCCGATAGATAGCGATCAGAATATTGACCAGTAAAATATAAGCCTTAGTTATTAATATTCCCTATATTTCTCCGTGTTTTATTACTTTTACAGTCATCTGTAACTCGAGCCTCAGAACATTTAGCATAACATCACGGTGCCTGTTTTTCATTTCGTATTAAATTCCCAATGGTAGCGGGGTATAATTGAACGGCGAAACGTTCAGTTTTGTGTTACACGTCGATGTTGCCACCAGCGCGAAGTCGAATTTCGAGCAGCGTGAGTACGAAGAATCGAGTTGAACTACGATCGCGAGCGTGCAATAAATTAATATTCGATCGTGAGTTTCAAATTAGTGGGACGTCCACTTTGTTGCGATTATACGTACGCTTTTTTCATTCAAACGGAAGAGCCGCTGCGCGCAGGGGCGCGCGAGATCTTCGAAAAACGACGATAATTATTTCCATCCCGTAAACTCGATTCGCCTGATGTATTTCAACGGGAGACTCGTGAGCCTTAACGAGCATAAATCTCGATGCTAATATTTTTTAATATTAATTTACGCGTTCCAGTTTGTCACTAATTAAAATCAACTATTCCACGTGAAAAGTAGAGAGAGAGTAGGGGAGGTGCGTTTCAAAGGGGATTACCTTTTTTGGAGAGGGTAATACCTCAGGCGAGGGTACGCTGTTGGCCATTTTACAAAATATTTTATACAAAAATTGCCAGCTGAACTAACATTCTAATCGCTTCTCCTCCTACGATTTCATTGCCAACGACAAAACGAAGATACGCTTGCAGCCATCGTCGAATGACAAACCGTACAAATTATTCCATCAACGCGTAATTAACATCGAACAATATTTTCGAACATTACAACACACCGTCCAAAGTAACTCCACTTTCTCTCTGCACGACAGAAAAACAGGAGCGACAGCATGCGACTCGCTTACCAGAGAAACAAGCGTTTCGACACTTACCCGTGTCCGTGCTCCCAGGTAGAAGAATGGCCTCGTCGCGGAACCAGGAGGTGACTGTCAGGTGTTCTTTCACGTCCTCCCGCGCCGCGCAAGATAGAACCGCGTTGCATCCCTCCACCACCGGGGATCTATTCACCCTGACGTCGTAGCCGGGCACAGTCAGCACTGGAATCCGAACAGAGAGGGTTCTTGGTCGGTTGGAACAGCGAACAACTGCGACTGGACCGAGGAAAGCGTAATTACGCCGTTTCAGCCCGCCGTTTCATCCCTCGTCCGCCACCCCCTTCGTTTCAGACTTTCGCGTTCGCCAGCGAGCGAACTTCTTTTTTTTTTTTTTATTTTCGTTACGTCTCGTTCGTGTTTTAATATTTACATCGAACGAGTGAAACGGGTCGAAGGGAGGGCTGATCGATTCGGAGTCGGATATTCTTCTCTCTTTGAAATTGGAGACCACCGCGCGGGGTTTTATGTAAGGGATGAGCCTATCGATTTTCGCGACGGTGCGTTTCGTCGGGGTTCCCTCGAATGTTTGAGATATTCGCGTTGTTTTTCGTTCAGAGCTGCTTTCAAGTTTCGGGGGGCAAGGGTTGCGTATCATTTTGCGGTTTCGATCATCTCATATCGCTTTCTGATGGAATCTTTCGAAATTTTCAAAAATATCGAGTTGCATATTGCTGTCTGTTTCGATATCATCGTACGATGACAGCCTTTACAACAGCCTTTGAATCGTAAAAGATTTACTTCGATCAACCCCAACACGTAATCGCATGCAAAATACTACCTTCGATACATATATAAAATTATATAGGATATATAAAAGAGAGCGTTCATCCTTAAGCTATTCCTGCAACGCGTCGAATTCAGAAGAAGAAGGGGAAGAAAAGAATTCAATCTACCGACAGGAAGACGGAAATGAGATACAAGACAGTAACACCACTCCCAGAGCCTGGACCAATCTCCCCAGCGCTTCGATCATGGATCGTCGTCGCGAGGAAGAACGAGAGGAAGAGACGCGTTGCTCCTGGAACGTTGCCGATCGAGACCGAGCGAGGGACGCGTCAGTCGGTTTCGTCGATCCAGCGTTTACATAAATCGCCTTGTGTTCCAGCCAGGAATTTTTGCAGGGAGCCCAGCCGTTGTTTACGAACGCGTTTCGCTTCGAGTGTCGATGTTGGTCGGCTGTAAATCACGCTGCCGGACGTGACATCCGTTCCGGACGCGGAGAGATTCGCGCGACGAGAATCGACGGGCAGCCGCCGCCATTACGCTCGCGACTTCCGGCCGTTAAATCGACGACGGTAACGGATCGAAGGTCCCGCGGGTCTCCGTTTCGAATCAACCTGGGAATTGGAATCGCGCCACTTTCGCGTCTGAAATCGCCCACGGGACGCAGCTGCCTTCTTTAAAGGGCGCATTGGCGACGTTCGAGTCACAAAGCGGCGTCTGGTAGCTAGTTCGAGGCGCGTCGGTTCTGGGAGTTTACTTTTTCTTCGTTTCGGTGTATAAGCTCGTTGTTTATCCTCGTCTCGATAACGGAGCGAAATTGTTGCTGTTCTGTTTGGCCGCACGAAATTGAACGCACGGTGCACAGTGTAAACTGCGGAGGAATCGCGCGGTACATTTTGCTTGAACATAATGGTCGGTTAGGGGGAATTGGATGCTACGTGGATCCTGTAAATTAATCCGTTGCGAGGGGAATTATTTTTGGGTGATAACGATGATTTTAATTGTTGAATAGAGATTGAAATTTCGCGATATTGATTTTAAGTCTATTTTAACGGTTAACTTTGTTGGACGTTTTCTGGGGCTAACGAAGCGTTCGTTGTGGCAAGATCTCGATCGTGATTTTCTCCTTTCTATTGACTACTTTCCTTGCGACATTTCCAGGGCTCCTTTTTAACTTTCGATTTTACGGGTTTAACGAACGTGAAAGAAGGGGTGGCGTTTGCCGCGGTAAATTCGTCGCCGGAGATAAGATTAGCGTCGCATCCGGAAATTCATTTTCAGCTCCAGCAGTTCCGTCGCCGCTCCATTTATTCGCAGATCTGACAGGTAGCTACGATATTGCTCTTAATAGCACTGTCAAGTCGGCCGTCACGCTGTTACGTGTCTCATTTCGAAGGCACAATTTAAGTATCAAACGTAACGCGTTTAGAGCCGCTTCTTCCTTCCCATTCGCCGCTCGAAAATTCCCTAATATCGCGATCCCCCGTTCGCTTCCTTGTAATAAGAGAAAAATACACCGGTAAACTGTGCAGTTTAACTAAACTGCGCGATCTCTTCTACTATTTTAACATCTCAGATACGATTAGAATCTAATGTTCCGATTGAATCAGGAGGAGGAACATTTTTAACTCTCTACAGTTAGAAACATTTTAACGTCTCGTTAAATCTATCAATTTGAAAAAGATTCTCTCGAGCACGTATTTATATTAATTTACAATTTCCACTCGATTTTAATTTCAACGATTTCACATTTCATCGACGATACGTTCGATTGTTAATATTTAATTAACAAATACCTCCAGTGGACACTGTAATTTATATTATTCAAATCGATCGCTTACGTTTCACGAGACAAATGTAGGAGAGAAAGGGACAGAGAAAAATACCATAAAATAATCAACAATTTCCACGGTTAACATAAAACGTGTTCTTCACTCTTTCAGAGTGAATCTCGTTTCCTTAACGGAGCCAGTGGGACGTGAAAGAAGGAAATTCGAGGAAAGCTCGAGTCGATACTGAGCTCGGAAGGGGTGGCAAGGGGGGGTGATGTCAAAAATTAGGAAGCCACTTGGAGGACGTCGCGTTATCGGGGCTGGCAAATACCTGGATGACGATCAAATTCCGTTCGCCGCGGGGATGCGGAGGCGAGCGAAACGAAACGTGCAAACGAGGCCAATATGCGCGGATCTCCAGCGAACCGGCACCAACGATATTTTCCCGTGGATTCGCAGCCAACCTCCAGGATTAAGTTTCTTTTCGATTCACGTTCACCACGCGGTATCGCGGGCGCAAGCTGGCGACGCCTCGATTTCCACCCGGCTCGATTGACGTAATCTGCCGAGGACAGACGGATCATCCCTTCGAGCCGCGGGAGAAATGCTCCTCGAGTGTTTTTGTCGCGTTTCTTCCGCCTCTCGTAGCCACCGCCGAGGGAATTATTAAACGATATTTACTGGAACCGTCGTCGTTATCGATTTATCTCGTTTCGAAGATAAAGAACATCTTTTCACCAATATCTTATTGTTATTCTTTTTTTTATTGAAACGGTGGTTGGAATTATTGCTGTTGATCTGGTTGATTTTAAACGATAAAACTGACGGAGATGGTCTTGCTTCTCTCCTTTTGCGGTTTGGAATTGATTGGAATGGACGATCGATGGGAACGGCAAAGATTAGTTGAATTTACACGAATTAATTGAACTTTCATAATGACAATTTTAACAGACTTTTGTTAATGTATTTAAGTAAGAAAAATTAGTAGAATCTTTCGATAACCGTTATTCACGGAATACAAATCTCGACAGATCCCGCGGAACAATCTGAGTCTACTAAAATAAACAGAAAATTATTTGAGAAATCCAGTGAACCATTATTCAGCTAAAACATATATTACCAGCCCAAGAGAAGTGAAAGAAGTCGCAGAAACAGATTCCCGGAAAAAGAATCAGATCGTTTCTCAATTAATTTCCAAATCGATGAATCACTTCCTCCGTTCCGCGGTCGGAAGTCATCATCGAAAGTGGCGCGGTGCTCGAACGTTTCCCTCGCGAGAGCGCGTCCCGCCAAGGCTCAGAGAGAGAAAGAGAGAGAGAGAGAGAGAGAGAGAGAGAGAGAGAGAGAGAGACGAGAAAGGGAAAGCGGAACGGGCGAAGAAACGGCGCCCCCTTTTTTTCTCTCAGACAATGCCGCCTCTCCTCGGGAATAAGTCCTTTGGCGGGCGACGAGGGTCGAGCCGATGTCATTTCAGATAAATTCCTCATCGCTTTTCAGCTGGGCCCGGGTGCCCTCGCCTTCTGTATCTCGCGGCTTTCACCTTCGCGATACCGTGCATCGGGAATGGACCGAGGGAACGCGCGGAAATCAGCCTGCTTTCCTTCCTTTTAATCGAGTATCCCGTTTTTCTTCCCATCCCCCGCTATTCGTGTAATTCATGCGCGCGGTCGTGGATGCTCCTTTGAATCGGCCGCGGGTATTCCTCCGGTTCGCCAAAGCGCACGACGGACGAGGAGCTGCGGTTACGGATTGAAAGGGCAGCGGGAAGTATCGAGGAAGTAATTGGACCCCCTTTGATTTTTGTTTGTTGCGAATTTTGCGCGGGGGATTGTTTTCGAGCGTAATTTACGAGGGGCTGCTACTGTTAACGATCGCGTGGGGTGGGTTTCGTCTTTAACTATGGTACGTGGAATCTTCTACCTTTTGTTTATTGCAAAAACGAACATTTTTTTGGGGTCTCACGTAACATGTAGCTTGTTAATATTTCGATACATTTTATTTCTCGTATCAGCTTGTATTACATTGTGTACTTTATACTTTTTTATACCCCTCTATCTTATTTTCTTTTAATCGAATCAGCATGGATACTTAAATTCCCAGTATTCCTATCATTAACGTGCCTCCTAAAGAAGTATAACGATTAAAAACTAAATCCTTCCGCGACATTAAAAAGCAGTTTAAATTGAAAAGTTGTGTCAAGCGTATCGTTGAAACCGTTACTTCAATAATATCCCACGAAAGCGAACACAACACGAATACACGCACGAAAACCATCATCTGCTTTCTAAAAAATATCGCGTCACCCAGAAGTTCTTCTACAACCGCGCATCGACGTGCTGGTAGCGTTGCGACTGGAGGAACGATAATTAATTCCGGGCTTATCCGCGCGACACGAGACGCAAACTGCGCAACGAATAGCTCCGCGAAGATCCCTCTGTCCCGTTGGTCGCGACCAATTAACCGTCTCATTCACGATATCCGTAGTCGGATCTGACCCGCGGCAGAGCGACTCGAACGGTCGAGTGTCGAATGCGAGGACGGAAGGGGGTGTTTCTATGACACGCGCGGGCGGGCGCGCACGTACACGCGGGACCGGAAACGGGACGAGGCAGAGGACGCGATGGTTGAAAGGGCGTCGCGCGTTGAAAGACCTCGCCTCGCGAAAAGAAGACACGGAATTGCGAGCTGGAGCGCGTCCCGTAAGCGAGGCCAGCGCCAGGAATCACGGGTGCCCTCTCGTCTCTTTCTCTGTCGCCGTCAGCCGTCGCTGGCGGGGTCGGCGCAAATGGCTGGCAGGGTGGAAGAGAGAGAAAAAAAAAGGGAAACGGAGAAACAAGTCGAGAAAAGAGGAGGAAGATTGGATGAAGATGGCGGGGCCGAGATATTATCGAGACAAGAAGCGAAAACGAGACACGGCACCCAAGGGGACAGGGAAAACGTGGAGGGGGTTGGTTAGCGGAGCTTAACCAGAGGGGGTGACGACGCTGGCAAAAAAAAAAGATGGAGGGGATGGAAATCCCGCTGAATGCCGGGTCACTCGTTTAAATAATTAAACGCGTAATTACCGCCGGCTGGAACACATTTTAATGAACGGGCGCCTTTACCACCGCCCCATCCTCGACCCCTCTCCTCGAGGCTCTCTCTTCTCCCGGTCATCCGGTGTTTTTCTTCCGACTGCGAGAAAAGTCGGAGTCGTAGAGTTGGCGACGGAGGGAGGCTCTGACTTTTTGGCAGGTCCGTCTGAAGTTTTGCGCGAGTCTGTGTGTATTTTAAGGGTTGTTTGTGGGCGGTCGAGGAGGCATAGGGGCGGACGGCTGTGGCGGTGAAAGGGGCGAGCGATACGGAGCGAAACAGAGTGGTTGATAACGAGCCACTCCTTTCGGGATATTCGCTGCTAGGCGGTGGTTGTTGTTCCAAGGAAGATCCGAAGATTTCTATAGGCGGATGGAAACGTTCGAGGCGGCCGAACGAGTCGCCTTTGGTCGCGTTCGAGTGATTATCGAGTGATCTCGATCGGGGGGTGGCTTGTTAACGAGGAATTCGCAAGCAAGTTCGTTGTAACGAGGTTTAATTAACGCCGCGTTTCATAGTTCCGACTTCTATGATCGCTCGCGCGCCACCCCTCCTCACCCTCGGCGGCTGCTTTCCTTTTTACATTTTTCTCCGCCTCGCCTCCTTTTTCCCTTTCCTTGCTGGTCGGTAATTACATTTTAAGAAGAGAGGAGAGTCGCGTCGTTTATTAGTCGCGGAAACTTGTTACGCCGTCCGGAAACGGTTGAGTTTTGCGAAGCGCGGGAAAAAGGGGCCCGGGAGCTTTGCGAGTAAATTCGCCGGAAATTCTTGGCAAATTGACGGTAATTCAATTGTTATTGTTGCATCTTTGATGGGGGACAGCGAGGCGGGGGTTGGTAGGTACGCTGAATGGGTTTTAATTGGACTGGCCTTTTTGAAAATGGAGATGAACTCTTCGCAATGAATGTTTGGCTGCACTGTTTGCAGAATTGATATAATTATAAGCAACTTAGCGAACTTACGGAGCTTGTGGGACTTAACGAATATATTTTTCGCGAGGACTAAATCGCTTCAAGTATTAAACAAAGCGAGAACGAATTAGTATAAAACGTTTGTCTAATTGTAGATGCTTAGTTATTTGACAAACGTTTACTGAAAAATTCAGTGTATCACAGTTTATATTATCTTGGATCAAATACGATTCGTTCAAATAGAAAATAAATCATTCCCTTAAACAATATCGACTTAGATCGCAATCAAGTAAACATTTACACGATTCAGAAAAATCAACCTTACATTTCAAACACTTTAATACGAAAGCAAATATTTCCTGGATACTATTGAAGCAGAATATTTATTCGATACAGGCAAGATTTCTTTAATACCCTTAAATTTCGATCCGATACGAATTTTATTAAAAGACTCACCCCTTCTTTCTCATTAAAGGTATCATTAAAATGTCCACGAATACAGAATACAGATGAAAATAATTAATAACAAATCCCACAAGCTACCAGTCACTCTCGACTGAAGAAAGTCTGCTCCGACCTTTCGATTCTCAGCGGAGGTCATCGTCGAACCGGAACCGTACTCGTAGGATACGAACTAGTCGCGATCGAAGTGGTTCGACGAACCCCTCTGTTCACGTTCTTGGGTCCAATAAATAGCGATGGCGGGAAGTAACGGGAGGACGTCGAGAACTCGGTCGATCCACCCTGCTCGAGAACTCCTGGCGAACTGACCGAGTTCGACGCGAAGACGGGGCGAAGGGGCGCAGGAAGCGTATGGTCACGATCGCGCGGATTCGACTTCTCGAACGCTCGCCGGTTTTTTCGGTTTAAATTGGCTGGGGCGCTCGCGCGACCCGCCGTCGGCGAACTTTCCTCGCAGTTGGCTCAGCGGATGACTCGACGAAAAGCGGAAAGAAGAATTTCTGTTACCGCCGACGGCCGCGACTTACGAACTTCCGCCCGCGACGAAAAACCGTCCAATCGATACGCGGCTGGAGAACATCGACGAATCCACTGTCCGCCTTCTACTTCTCTCGCGAGCTCTCGAATCGACTTCCCTCGACGATACTTCGAGACCCTTCCGTACGGGGTGTTCCATTAATTATGATACAAGCGCTGCTGCAGGTTTCTCGCGTGAAAATCGCGACGGGTGTGTGAAATAAAGAGGCTTTTAGTTTTGAGAAAAGCGTTTTTGGGTATCTGCCAGTCGCGCGCGTGTTATCTGTGAATCTCGCGTTCGTCTGTCTCTGTTCTACGGTTCTAAGGGTTGATACGATGGAGGGTGTAGAAATTTTCGACGAATAAAATCGAGAAAAGCTTCCTGTTTCTCCTAATTCATCGTCAATAGAAATATTAGCGATAGAAAAGAAACGTATCGTCGAATCGATCGCCTAATTACACGATGGCGCTTGCAGCTGCAAACGTGGCTGCGCGTTCTACAAAGAAACCAAAAAAAAAAAAAGAGAAACTTGCAACCCAGCGTCGAGGGAACGGTATTAAAAAAAGCAACGAGGTAGGTCGAGGCGGATCGAAGGCGGGTTAAAATGGAAGGATTCGAAATTCCCTTCTAATTTCGATTCCCAATGTACAGGGTGGCATCCACGCGGAGGAGGCACGTAGCCTGTTACGCGCCAGTGGCGTTGGCCGGCATAAAATCAGCCATTTAAATGGTGGCTCACGTAAAGTTCGTGTACAGGACCAACTTTTGTCGCCCATTCTCTTCAGCTACGTTTCCAGACGACCTGAACCTCCCTCTTCTTCCTTTTTATCTCTCTTTCTCTCCCTCTTTCCACGTCTGTGTACACGTATATATATATATTTCTCTCTCTCTCTCTCTTTCCTTTTACTTGTTCGAATCGAACTTCCACCGATACAATTTAACGGCTTTCAATGGCGTTTTCCCTTCGGTATTTACTCGGGGACGTCTCGGTGAAAACGCGGCATAATGGGATCCCCCAGCAACTTTCCGACGTTTCCCGCGGCCAGTCACGTTCCTCCGACGTCGTTCGCTCTGTAATTGACGTTTATTGTGCTCACGCAACGCGCCGTGGAAATGTATCGATGGATAAACCGGTTCCCTTTCTTCCTGGACCATCATATTTGCTTTCTATTTATACACACGTTTATCTTTTTGCAACAGCGGCCGGAAGAACGCGAGCGGATGCGCCAAATATGGCGTGAAACTAGGGATGAAATTTAAACGCGCTCGGGTTGAAACTAGAATTGAACATTTTTAAGTGAACTTTGAAGTTTTTTTGTTGCTCGAAATATTCCTCGAAAAAAATTCCAATACAATCCACGAAATTTTTATGTTATTCGCAGTCGAACGTGGACATTGTATTAAGAAAAGTAATGGAAATTTATTCGTTTAAATGTAGAAATAGCGGGACAGTGACTGAATTATTATTGTCGTACGGATCGATAAAATTGGACGAAATTTATCGCAAAATGTCACAATAGACGAACAGTAATGATATAATTTTTTCATGTCTATGTTTTGAAATACGCATTATTTAAGAACTTCATCGGGACCAATTATCCCTCCAAACTCGCCTTTATCTCGCGATTGGCGGATCAATAAAAATTGTAATTCCGTCCGAGGGTAACACAGAATACGATTTGTAAAGAGTAAAGAAATTTTTATTTTCAGATCCCTGATTGAGAGCGTAATTATTCCCACGGTAGTACCACGCATTGGCGTCTGTCTGTGTGTACGTGTCATTGCGGCACACCAGGGGCTGGGGCATGCATTTCCCTCCCGATGCTGGGGGATCGAGAGAAAAAAAAAAAAGAAAAAAGGCATAGTAATTAATGAGCACCGCACTTGGCCACGATAATGAGACTTCTGTCCGTACGCGCACGAAACGCGGCTGGGCAAAGCGAACACTTTTTCCCAGGCGATATTTTGCGCTATTTTTATGTTATTAACGCGGCGCCCGCCCTGCGCGACCGTACGAAACGCAACGCGCAGGATCCTTTAATTATTCCCTCGTTTGCGAGCCCTTATTTGTTGCAATTTCAATCGACGTCCCACTGACTGCGTTCGAGTGCGTTCCATGGCAACGATGATTGCAATGGAATTGCTGTCGGATGATATCGAGGCTTTTTTTTTCTAGTTGATGCTTCGATCCGTTGTGGCGGTATATTGAACTTTGCTTGTTAACTGAACGTAGCCTCGAATTATGTGGAAAGTTTGACTCTCAGATATTTGTTAGAATATTTAGAAACATTTTGCTTGCGAGAGGACGCGAATTCGTTAACGTTTTCAAGTGTTATGTACAGCTTGCGCGTTGCAAAGAATCGAAAACAACCCTTAACATTTCTAAATATCGTGGCACGGTTTCTAGAATTTTTTGTTCTTATTTTCTATTTTATCTCGTCTGTTCGAATGAATCGCGAGAAAATCGTGAACTCACCAGCACGCAGCGTGACTTCTCTCGAGAGCACCGTTCCAACGGAGCTGGTCGCGCGACACCTGTACCGGGCGTTGTGCACTTCCGCTCGAAAATCCTGGGCGAGGAACGGCGGAAAATAGAGGGTGCCATTCCCGAGCAGCTGTCTGAAACAACGGAAGAGACCAGGGAGAGAGTGGAGAAAAAGAAAAGAAATTAGAATCCTAACGTCTTCGCCGCCATTACCGGTGTTACCATTCGCGACATAAATTCCCTCGATTTTTCAGCTTTCTTTTTGTCACTATGGAAGCAAATGTCCTGCGGCAGTGTCCTCGAGATAGCGCATACTTCGTCGATAATTAAAATGCAGCGGTTAATTAAAAGAAAAAGGACACGTACGAAATTGTCAAATTGAAGCTCGCGAAATACAAAACGAGCAAATAATATTCCGCGTTTCTATACTAGATATTAAAATGATAAATCTTGCGAGTATCAGATAAGAAACTTTTTGATCGCTCGCAGCTTCGCGTTCCCTCGCTGCTTAACATCAACTGATGTACGCGCGCTGAACTTATCGTTAGCCAAGCCTCGCCTCGAGTCGCGATGAGAAGCGCGACGATTAACGATTTAAGTTATCCGCAAACGAGATGAAACATTCAGGCGTCGCGTTACAACGTCCCGGCTAAAAATGTCCCTCTCTCTGTGACGGGAGTATTGATTCCTCGAGAGGTCAAACCGACGGCTAGTTTCGCTGGTCTACCCTCTCGCGTGTGTGATCATCGCGAAAATTTCCCTCGCGTTTCGAAACCAGTGTTTCTCTTTCATTTTCTACTCTCCAGTCGTGAGTTCGACTGGCCTTAACTTCATTTTTCATCGTGCCATACCCTCGTCTTCTTCTCCTTGTTCAACGGAATTATCAGACTCGTTTATCGCGGACAAATTGTCGATAAATAAATTTATACGAGCGAGTAAAGTCGGCGAAATATCTGCCGATCTGTTTCTTCTCTTCGAGGTTCCTCTTCAGCAAGAGAAATTTCGAGTCCCGCGGATGATTCGATCGACTTGGATAAATTTATCTTGCGTGAGGGGTGCTATTTGCGCTCGAGACAGCCGGTTTACGCGCGGAAGGATATTTGTATAGTTAAGTGTCGCGATGGATGTGTGTATAACGTTGCGGTGAGATTGGGTACACTGTTAATCTTAGCATTCGATCGTCGAGCAATATGCAATTAACGCCGCCGTATTATCATGCTTGTAAACCTTATTCAATCGCGATACTTGCCTCGTTTTGTAAGGGCATTAACTTAAATTCAGTATATTTCTCTACAAATATAATTGCAATAAAATTTCAGTAAACTGCTCAATAACATCAGAAAATTTCCACGATATTCCATTAGCAATTGATCCTTTTATCGTGCGTTTATCACACCAAACTTCTACATCGAACAATCTCCATTGACACTTTATTTGCTACCACTTTTTCAAATTCTCTTTTATTGTATCGCAAAGCAAAGAGGAAGACGAACAGGGATCCTCGGTTATCCAAATAACGAAATACGACTACAAGGTTCTCAGGCGAACGCAGGTGAACCGTGGATAGCGTCGATTCAATTAGTAGCGACGGACTGTGTATGGTCAGACGAGCAAAATGGGAATCTTGGTGGATCGTTCGAGTAGAACGGGACAGTATGCAATTAGACTATTATTAGCCAACGTGTAGCAAACAGAAACGTCGGGAAGGAAACGTCGAATCGATAACGGCGGCTGATTAAATTTCGAGTCGAGCGTAACAAGAAAACGAACGGAGAAACGACGTGAACCTGATCGTATTTGCTCGGACAAGTCGGATCCGCGCGCGTATGTGCGTGTCGCGCGTATTGATAAACCGAACACCCAATCAGACTGTCGCAACAGAGCCGTGTTTTATCAAACAACCGGCAGTCGATTGTGCAACTAATTAGTACAAGTGGGTTACGTCGCTGGTTAAGTAGCATGGGGCCGCGTGTAGTCAAACAAGTAGTACAGGACGCCGCTTTGTCAGCCGGCTATCATAGCCGAGAACGTGGCCACGCTCGACAGACGCACGAACGCGTGTAATTATGCGATCAGCGTGGAACAGTTTCTAATTAAGTCTGAAAGAATACGCGCGATCGGATACTCGACAAAAGAGAAACTTTAAACGCGTCGATTATGAACTGAAAGTTCCTCTGTTCGTTTGGTTCTACTGATCTATCGATCGATCGTTGTATCTTATACGATAAACGAGTTTCAATTGATTTAAATCAGGCATCAGAATTCATAGAATTAGACACGTTCTCGGGGAAATGCGATCGATTGACTAGTCGCGTTATGGATTATGTTTTCTTATCTTAAGTATCGTTTTTTAGATAATCGAGAGCGGCTAAGTGTTTGAATATTTATTTTCACTGAATCTCGACTCATCTGTTTTAAGTATCCTATTCTCGAAAATTCTCGGATTACAATTTCATACTCTCGTAATTAGTAATATCTATTCTGATACATATATATTTGGACGAGTTTGAAATTAAATGGGCCACGAGGTTGCTCGCTATAGGATCCCAGGGATTTCGCAAAATAATCCGTCCAACGTTTCCACTATTCCCCTTTAAATCGGATATCCTGTTCGCATTAGACGTTAGATTTGTATCTCCGTTCAGTACATTTTTAATTTCCTCCCCAACGATCGACCCTGCCTTTATTAATCCCCTGAAAATGAATATCGCTCGCGTGCCGTTTCGCGTGGAATAAACTAGAAACGCGCCACGTCCGTTCGATTGAGGGGGGGTGGGTTCGCCAATTTTCGATCCAGCCGGAAGCTACCGCGGCACGCGAAACTTTAACACCGGCTACCTGTCGATTTCGGTATCAATTAGCGAATTTAAAACGTGCCAGGCATACCCTGCGCAGGGGCACGCCAGCCGTGGATGCCCATTAAGCGTTAATGTAAATCATTCTCACCGTAAACATCACGCTCGCCGGCGTATTTAATCCCGCCTCGTATTTGTTGTACGTCCGGGAACGTTGCCTCGGTCCCGCGTGATCGATAATTGAAATCGAACGCGACGCCACGAGCTGTGGCGCCTCGCGCCGGAAATCGAGACGAAAAATTCCTCTCCACGACGCCCTTATCGAATTACTTACATTTCCGCTGGAATTGATCGAGAACTTTTCTCAGTGATGATCGTAGAAAGGAACGCGTGTATCGCGATTAGTAATTTTTCTCTATTTTTTTACGTTACTTACGATATCTTTAAAATTACTTTTGACGATTATTTTCGTATTATGAAAATTTTTTCTATTAAGAAAAACGGAGCAAGAACGAAGTAACGAGTGGCAAAATGGTAACGTGACTCGAGTGAGTATTTCTGTGAGATATTCGCAGTGGTAGGATGCGAATCTGAGAGGTGTTCGAATGGTTGACTCTTCCTGCTTGATGCAAGGTCGCGTGGTCCCTTCGCAGGCGATGCATACGTGCTTTGAAAATTTCATAGGAACAGACACAACCTGTACACGTTGGGCAAGCTCGTTCTATTATGAAGGGGATAAAAATTTCACTGACCACTTTGCGTCGATGTTAATCATTTCAAACGTACTGAATTTTAAATGACCGTGATAATTAAGTGTAGAGCGTTCCCGTGATGTTACGTTCATCTCGTTCATTTTCGGGCACAATTTCGAATCTGAATTAGTTAAAGAAGGCTCGCGGGAACGAGTGTTCAAATATAATCATGTTCATTTAAAATTATTAATAACTGTTACAGATATCAGATTATATTACACGCGATACGTGTAACTTGATTAAATTTTTACTATACGTAAAACAGATCGATTGAATTGCTTCCGAAATGGCGTTGATTTTATGTATTTGTATACCCGCTCAGACTTTCACGTTTGCTTTAACTGGTATCCATTAATTGGTACAAGTTTACACTTATTCTTACGAAGCACCATGTATGTAAGTTTTCGATCGATATTGGTATGTCACAGTGTGTGCTCGTGTCCCAATTTCTGGATGAACGACTGTCTTTCGTCGGAAAGACTCGAAAAAATTGCAAACTCTCCAACCGGAAGCAGATTTTCCCATCGCGCAGCAATGAACCGTGCAAGAGGACTCGAATGGACGAGTGGGACGCGTTACTTGCAAATGACCGTTGCCCTAGCGATTATATATTATTTTCTGTCCACGCGTGTGTGCGTGCATACACGTAGAATAGTTTGCAATAGGTGAGACGATGGTAGGAAGTTCGCGAGCAGATCAGTGGTAGAGGGCTATTATAGAGAAACGTGTTTGGAGCACTGTCGAGTAGTATAAGCCACTGGTCAGACATTTAACAATGATCCATAATTGTGTACGTTAATTTGTATACAATGAGACGAGAGGTAAAAATGGTTGAACAGTGTAAATCGAAAGTAAAATTTGTAGGGATCACGAAATTTCAAGATAAATGACGAGGAAAGGAAATAAAGTGGAAGGTGCGAAGAAGAAAGATGTTCTCGCTCGAGCGAGAAAGTCTTCAGTTTTTACAGCTGCTCACTGATCACGTTATTTTTACATGAACGATTTTCTGAGCTCTTCTTCGCTTCTCTCCTTCTCGCGGCTGGTTTAGCGTTCGTTTCCACATTTTCGCTTCTCTTTTGAGATTCGTGTATCTCACGCGGCCATATTGATTTCCCTTTTAAGTTCTGCCTCTGCCTCCGCTTGGAGCACCTTTTGTTATTTTCCGCTTTTTATTGTCTAACACTTTCTTTGATGCCTTTAGCTTCTATACACTTTATCGATGGGCTGCGTCATATTTCTGTTATTGTGTCCGCCGCGTAGCCTCCGCTATTTCTCGTTTAATTGTTTCCTGCCTATTGATCATCGCTGCCTTTATACTTTATTCCCATCGCATGCTCACTCTCTCCCCCCTTTCTCTCGTTACAAACAATTCTTTTCACATCTCCCAATTTGACCCTTCATTTCGAATCGTTTATACTTTCTATCGTTACACTTCACTCCCCGCACTCTTCGCTGCATTAATTAAAATTTCGTTCCATTTCACGTCACGTTAATCGTATATCCATCAGTGTCCTCTATACCACAAAAAATGTCACGTTCATTGATTTCCACGTTACTCATTCATAATTTACAAAGAAACACTCATTTCCATGACATGATAGGCGAAATTTGTTGCTGCACGAGACAACGCGTCCCCGTACACGCACACCCTCACAATTATCCCCAACCCTTTACGCGTCTTTACTATTATTCGTCCCTCCGTTTGATCGCAATCGACACTCGCCACGCATTCCTTTTCGTTACTCGTCTCCTCAACCTTCCTTCACCCCCGATTTTTCGCTTCAACCTTCGTCCACCGTGGTTCATCGTCTTTCATCCACCTCCACCCCCGTTTTCCTCCACCCTTTTCACACAAAAATGCAACGGTTACATTTATTCCGGCCAATTCCACCCTGGTTCCTCTATCTTCTTCGAAACGCAGCTCCTCGCCAACCCCCCGCCTCCTCCTCGTCCACCCTCTCGCGTCTTTTAATCGATCGACGAGGCATCGAAGCACCTAAGCGACTAACTGAAAATTTCGAGCTCGACGGGAAAGCTCGACGTTCGTCTGAAAGGCGAGGAATCGAAGGGGAACCTTTCGAAGGGATGAAACGGCGGTGGCTCCGCTTTGAATTCTTGCGACTTCTTTTAGCGGCTTCAGGGAGGCTCGCGTTGTATACGCGAGAGCCTCTGAATGTTCGGCTGCTCGAAGAACACGTCTGGTTTCTGTTTAGCGATCTGACGCTGATCGATGCGTCTGGAGTTTCGGATGGGACGACGTGGGTTGGGGGTGGCGAGGGATCCGTCGAGGGCGCGGGCTCGGTTACGTTGCGCGCGGTCCTCGCGAGGAGATTGAAGAGCACCCTTTGCTTTGGGTAAGGATCTCGGGGCTCTTTGATGTCGCGAGAGGGTATGGAGTGGATATCGACAATGAATATCTTCGGATTCGAGATTGTATATTCAGTGCGCGAGAGAAAAGGCTTTTTACAATCTTAGCGTTCGGTGAGGAGCCCTTTTTTTTCTTATTCGACGAGGGCTGAAGAGGTGGAGATGAGGATCTGACAGTTTCTTACACTCGAATATCGAACCTTCTCGTTTATTTAAAAACAAGAATTAGATGTAGAGTAAGATTGGAGAAATGAATAATTGGAATTAGAAAATTAGAAGAGTGTGTGATGTATGATAAGAAGAGAAAGTTTGATTGAAACTGATAAGCATGGTAATAAATAAGAGTGATTACGTTTTGAACGCATTATTGATGGACGAATCGTGGTCTCATTTTATTTGATAAGATTGTTTGGTCGTTAAAGCTCGATTAACGAGTGATAGGGGCGTATCGAATCGGGGTAAACGGGAGCCCACGCTTTCCCGTGGGACGGCTGGCTGCGGACAAACTTACTGGACGACCATTGGATAAGGAACATTTCAATTACCGGGAGGAAATGGTTTCCCCAGGTGCCACGGTTACGATATTGCCGGACGTGCGGCATCAAACTTCCAATAATACGAATCTTACGCGATCGTTCCTCTTATATGTCAGAAGAAGTTTGAAACTATTTTTTTTATTCCAATACAAACTCAACAATTAATATCCACATCGTTCTCGTAAAATTGTAATCCATGACGATTACATTAACTGATGAAATTGGAGATTTCCAACAGAGTTTGCTAGGAAATTTAGTAAGATAGATGGCGCAGGGAACAAGTGAAAATGTGCGTGATTGATCAGACAACTGGGGTAAAGGATTTATGTTACTCAGCGAGGTAAAGAACACGTTAGGATCATTTAGCCATTAGTTCGATACCAGACGACCATAACGAACAGTTCTTGGGTCAACGCTGTATATCTAATTAGGTAATTACTGTATCTAATTGCACAAGTAGAACAGGGGCGCCATACGATCAGACAAGCATAATAGAACGCTATCAGATTCGATGCATCGAATCTATCGTTTGTTCGGATGAACGTAATTGAATTCTACTCGATTAAATAAACGCATTGGAATTTCATACAATATCTATAGTAGAATACGAAAATCTCGTTGTACGAAACAACAAAATTATCGCCACGTTACGATCACTCGTTTAATTCGCCGCGTCGCGTTCTCCAACGCTTCTGGGCTGATAATACTTTAATCAAGCAAAGGTACAGGCGATCGTTCGCGATATTAGACGTCGCGATTTCGAGAAGACGAATTTTCAGCGCGAGATTTATTCCGAACGAGGCGCGCCAACAGTGTACAATAAACGTAAAGTCGAAACACAAGCACGAAAGTTCCCTTTAATTACCCCGAGCGGCGTTAATACCAGCGGTTCAGCCGCATAATCACGTTCAGCGGCGGCGTTGCGGCCGCATTTTTCCACCAGGAGGAGGAAAGGGACGCGGGTCGAACCTTGGGCCGTTCGAAACTCCCGCAATTTACAGCGGCTCGGAACTTCTAAATCCCGACACGCTAATCCGCTTACCCGTTTCTATCGTGCCCACCACTCTTACGCGAATCGCGAATTTTCAGCCGAAAATAAGGACCCCGCAAACGGAGGGGCCGCCGCGATAGTTGAACACTGGAATTACCGGAAGTCGCGGCGGATAACCGCGCGTTAAGTTTCGACCGCGTACGCGTTTCACGGACGAAATGCATTCGCGAGTAACAACGAACATCCTCTCGTTGTTCGTAAGTTCTTTATATTTTTCATTTCGCAACGTGCTGAGAAGGTGCAATCCTTTTTTTTTTTATTCGATTTGGAAGCTTTGAGTGTTGGTTAGCGTGCGTTCGAGGGATGCTTAGATTTGGTTATCCTTGAGACGATTAACTGGATTATAAATTGCAGTGGAATTATAGAAATTAATCGAAGCTCTCAGCTATTTTTCGAATACCTTGCCATTTCGAGATATCAAATAATGGTACCCTATAAAAATATTTAAAAATTTGTTCTCTCGATTTTTATACTACTCTCTGTCAAATTAAGAATCACGTGTACGTAAAATAAAAAAATCTACGGTAATTTCATTAGACGGTTCATTAAATTCTCTGCTATAAAATATCGATAAGGTGTCTACTCCATCCGCGTTGATTCTTTTAAAACTGTTTTAATCTATTCGTCAGGGGTGACGTTGTTCCTTTTATCGCCAGTCCGTTCGTCGAGATTGCGAGGGCAAGGCAGAGGTTAAAAAGTGGCTGGCGCTTATGTTAATTGGCCCACCTTAGTCCGGGAACTGCGGTGACCGATCTCTGATCCGGACTGGTTATCCAGGTGACGTGCGGCGTTGGACTCCCATGAGCGGAACAGCTTAGCTGGGAGCCTGTGGTATTCGAGAAGACCAGGGTACTTGGTGGCTCGAGAACGAACACCGGACCTTGCTGAGCGACCACGATTTCCAGAATGCAAGCTGAAAGAACGAACGAAAGAGAAAATGTTAATGGAAGATCGTGCGGGTTGATGCTCGATTCTTAACAAACAATGGCCATAGAACGAGATCAGAGTGTACTTAAATAATGTAAAAAAATAAAAAGAGCAATAATGTAATCGCGTGGAACAATTTTTAATAAGGACAACGTATAACGCGATTAATGGTAATTGCAATATCATCGATGCGTTTTAGGGTCACACAAGAGTGGTGCGTATCTATCGATTTAACGGATACAAATTTCAGCCATTTGGATACACGTCAGCCCTTAAAATAAAGCGGCAGAGACAACAGTGGTGAAAAAGGGGCAGGGAGGGTGAAAGAGAAGAGTGCATGGGCCAGTGCACGCGCACTACCAACAATAATTCAGAAACCAGAGAAATCAATTCCGGTAAGCCGAATTCGACCTAGATTCCACATCGATTTGACACCACGGCCAGCCTGAGATTAAACGGCCTGGGAAGCGAGCGACCGCGTCATCGGCCCGTTGAAATATTTAATTCGAAATCCGTCGGATTAAAAAGCGCTCCCCGCTGGTACCGGGGAACTGCTCCCCGATTTATAGCCGAATCATTTCCCCTTCGTTATTCGATGCATCGTGTTATACGCTAGATCGAACAGTTACCATCCCCCCGCCGCTGTTTTCAATAAATGGAACGACCCCATCGTTTCGTCGATCGCGTTTTATCGTCAGAGATTGTTGTGCTCTTGGGTTTTCCTCCATTTTTTTTTTTTTTTTCTAGTTGCAGAGCGTTGCGTTTTTAGTTTCGATTCGGTCGAGACGCCAAAGACGAGTCTATCGCGAAGACAGGAGAGTCTTCAAGAAATCCAACTCTAATTTCTTGGTACAAATAATGTATTTGCGTTTGGTTATCTCGTTTCTCGAGATAGTCAAATTCATCTTCACTCGAGCTGTCACCTGCGCCATTCTGCAGGGCCTCGAAACTTAAGGTCAGTCGAAACTGAAGAACTCGAGTTGTCGCGTTCGATGCTACTTCTAATCGATCGCCATTGAACTATTTAAACACAGCATTTATTCGTGTCGTTAACGTGAAAGTTGACAAGGGAAACGGACGATCTGAAGTTCGCCAGGATGCAGAACCGCGCGAACGGATTCCCATTGGCTGAATTTCGACGCTTCGTAACGGAGAGGACGGTTTCCGGTGGATGTCACGGCTACGCAGCCGGCACTCGGCTCCTTATCTGTGCCCATTATCCCGAGGGTGAGCGCGGGAAAACGTTTTCACGGCTGTCTGCGTGGCTTCGCGGAAAAACGCTGCCCTCTGCGTTTTCCGCTGTTGCCAGCCTCGTCGTTGTTGGATCGTTCCACGGGTGCTGAGGGTCGCGAAAACCGGGCGATTCGTCATCCGGAGATTGGCCAGCAAGATGAAATTAATTATCGCGAGGAACAGCGATTCGTTTCTCGCGTTAATTGAATCGAAGATAACGTGATGTTATGATATAATCGTTCTCTTGAAAAATCTCAAAAATCGTTTCGTATCTTAGCTAGAAAATTTATCGATCCGTTCAACTCTCTGATTGCGAACGATACAATTTATACGGTATAACCGTGAGTTTGTAACGCGAGAGAAGAGAATGCAGCAGAGTCGCAGTTATCGATCGCAACGTCTATATTTAAATGTTGAAATCGAACCTCTATTTTCGGCTATCGGACAGAGAATAATCCGCTCGCCTCTGAGACCAGAAAGGACAGTGCCCCTATTCGAGAACCGGCATAAAATGTCTTTTCCCTTAGCTTTCTATTATTGATCAACACGAAACGACTGCACTACGTACATTTAAATCCACAAAAATAATCAAAATAAATATTCTTATCACCATAGAGGATAGGCTATGCTGTTTTTCATCTCTAATTATTTCTTACAAAAAATATACGATCTTTCTTCCAAAGATTAGAGCCTTGATAAAGAATAAAAATCAATATTACACCTATCGCGAAGAAAAAGCGTGCGCATCGAGTACATCGAGCTCATTTCACCCCCATTTTCAACCCTAGAAATGTGAGCGATCCTATCCGAAAGAACAGACGTGTGTAAAGAAAATAATCGTTTCAGAGAAAAGGGAAGAACTCCATCGCAACTGGTGATAGTCGAAGTGGATTTACTTCAAATATGTTTGGGTTTTGGGAGGTTTTGCGTCGCGATTTTCGAGCCGATCGTGGCCTGAGCGCGGCCATTGAAACGAGTTCGATCGACGAGGAGCTCGCGACGATCGATCCTCGTTAACGGGCGTCGCACGAGCGGAAATAATTCATCCGATGAATTATTTCGCTCGGTCCCGAACCGCGTCGCGGCTTAAAGCACGTTTTGACGCTGCCGCGCCCTCAGCGCCGCGACGCCGGATCAAATTTGCATCCCCGGTTGGAGCAGGCTAACCTACGACGGTCGAGTCCTCGCCAGGAAATTGAAATTCCATTCCCAGTTTAACCCTTTGCCGGGACGCGGCGATATTTGTCGAAAGAGTTACGATCAACCGGAAACGGACGGTATTACGTTAACGAGGGGGGTTGGGAATTTGGTGAAACGCGAGCAGGGAGACGTTTAAGGGATTGTATTGAAAGAGTGGGTTTTTCTCTTTTTTTTTTTTAGTTCGCAAAACCTTTGCGAGATTTGTTGAATGTTCGTGAACGTTCGTGCACGATTTTACGAGAACGTTTGATCTCAGCGCGGAAAATGGCGGTGGCGAGATGCGGTCTTCGCTTCGGATTCTTCTGTTATTAAATTTGAAACGAACACAGAAGTGTTTAAGAAAATTTCAAACCTGTTAACATTTACACGTGTTTCGTATGATCTCAAAAAGAATCTGTCAATGAAATAATGATATATATTAATGAAATTTCTGATTCAGAGTGAAACTTTTCTCTGCGAAGCACCCCTGTCTCATTCTTACCCTCGCGGACGATTTAATATCGAAGGAGTTGTAATAGAAACACCCAAGGGAAGTCAATCATCACGCATAATGGCGCACGGCCTCGGATTTCTCAATAAGCTCGCGAAATCCGAGGAGCGGAACAGAAGAAATCCTTCTTAGCCGCCCTCCTTCTCGATCCACCCCCGCATTTCGCTGCGAGATCGATCGCTCGTCGCGTTCAGAAGTGACAATTGATTTGTCGTGCGATAATAGGTCCAGCCGAAAGTGGAGGCGCGGTGAACGGGTGCTCTTTTCAACGGACGGGTTTCTTCTTCGATTTTTATCATAAATTTAATGAAACCCCCCTCCCTCGCGTCTCTGCTCTCCGCCCTCCTCTCATTCTGGACGGTTTTACGCTTTTTTATTTACCCGGATGCCTCCATTCTTCGGATGAAATCGCGCATCGATGAATATCGGGGAGATTGAATTGAATTAATAAAACGGATATAGGGTGTATCAATCGGTGGGGGTGGCTGCGATCTCCGTATCGAGACCTGCGGATCGATCGCGAGGACCAGCCACTCGGCTCGTGTTATTAATTAAACGCGGATCTCTCGCGGGCTGGTATTTAATGAACTTACGATTTTTATTGAATACCACGGTTGATTCTTTGGTGTTCGCCCGTTCGGTTGGGACAAGTCCTTTTATTGTTCGCTACGATTGCATTTTTGCGGTTCTCCCCGACCAGTCGCGATGGTTCTCTATTAATCGACCGGTTTTTCTCGATAAATCGAAACTCACGACGGTGAATTAAGAAGCTACTATTATAATACTCGACTGGCGCCTCTGTATTTGATGCTAGCTTTGTACTTATAGCTAGAGAATCAACGATGCATATGTATAGTTAAATCAATTTTGTGCTTCAGATATAGTAAGAACGAGAAACAAATTTATAGTATGTAAAGCTGTTTGAAAAAAAGTAAGAAACGAAATAAATATTATAGTATCTCAGATACAACTGGAGGTACCTCTTTCTGTGTCGTACTATCGCATTTGGCTCGCAGATTAAGACTATTTGACGCAGATAAATTTCATCACTAAATTCGACTCGCGATATTCCTGTTCGACATGAAATTACATCTACAAGCCTGACTCGCGATGCTCACGTTTGATCAGAGATGTTCATCGCGAGTCAGACTCGTCAGAGTATGGCAAGTGGTTGCTCCCCGCCAAAGCGGTTGTTAAACAACAAACTGTCCCAACGAGGGATCGATTAAACTTCGCACCAATTAAACCCCTGTTTCCATAAGTATCGATCAAATTTAGACGATGAAAATTGACCTACAAATTCTTCAACATCTCGATCTCTCCACTCCTCCAGTCTTACTAATTAAGAACCACCATTAAGGCGAATAGAAAATTCCAGAAGTCAGAAATCGTTCGAGCGCGCTTAGTGAATTCAATATGGCCGCGATTAAACTGCATCTCTCGAGGAACTGGACGACCAACATCGAGCATCGCCAAAAGGCGAACGCGCGAAAAGAGCCGTGAAACACGACGCGGAATACTAATCGTATCCTATCCGAAGCGCGAAGGCGCAAACAGAATCGCGCGACGGATCGGATCGTCGAGAGATCCCCGGGTTAAATAAGATCAGGAATGGATCTTCCCTGTCGGACAACCGGCCCGCGAGATTATGCATGTGCGAAACTGCGGCTGCGTGATGGAGATAGATGAGAGGAGTTCGCAGTAGCAGATGTTACGTACGCCCAGCCGCACCTCCTAGATTATAATAATGATCAATCTTCGTGTTCGTGTGGTCGCACACGTACTTCCGGTAGCTGGAGCTGTCTGTCTCTCCCTCTGTGGTGCGCGCGCGCGATAAATCACGCCCCGCGGATTAGCCAGTAAAACTGAACACGCTTGAAATTGTTTTGTCAACTACCGCCTCCGGCTACGAGTTGCTGCTTCGTGTGTGTGTGTGCTTGGAGGACCGTCGCGTGGCTGTAAATAAATGATCGTCGCCATTTTGGGGTGACACGACGTAAGAGGGATGCGGATTTTTTAATGGATTTCGTTTCAGGGGATGAATCGTCCAATTTTTTGCGTTCGAGGATAGATATAAGAGTCTGAACAGATCGATTATTGTTATTTGACTGTGGTTCGAGCGATCTTTAGTTTAGAAATAAATTCTAGATGTTATTTAATGCCTGAGAAGGGTCTGAGTTTGAAGGGTTTGTTTGAAAATCGTGTGTTTTTTATTTGTCAGAAGCGATTATGTCTGATTTCGTTCGCGTTGAAATAAAATTATTGCCTCGTCTGGTTGTTCCATTAGGCTGGACGTATGCTAGGTTGATCGTGTACGGGAGCAAGCCACTTGTCTGACATTACGCTGGCTTGTATCACTTGTCGGCCAGCGTTCGAGCCTCATCACTTGTCCTGCCGCGTGTAGAGCGCTGTGTCGGTTGTTGTAAAGCAAAGACTGGACGAAGTGGAGCAAGTTTATACGAGACGTCGAGCAAACTTTGCCTCGCCAACAAATTAATTAAACGTTTCGAAACTCGAGCACTTTTCCACCACCGAAACGAAAGTGGAACGATCTTCTGGCCGTGATCAGACAAGCGATACGACTCGAATATCGCCTGACACGCGATACGAATCAATGATATATCAGACGGGTAGCTAAAACGGGACAGTTCTTGCTAACTTTTCGCCACGTCCGTCCACGATACCCTGTTCACGCGTCGCGTTTCGCGTGGCATATTTTATTCGCGACATTTTTCTGAGCTGCTGCTATTTTAGCACGGAAATTTCGGAATTTCACGACAGCGCTGAATTTACGGCGCATCAAGGAAACACCATTACACGAGCCAGTGTTCCTCCTCGTCAAGAGCGTAAAACGGGGGCATAATATTTCGGAAATATCTGTCAAACCCGTGACAGTCAAAAATTTACGACGCTAAGAGTTACTACGCTACATAAATACCGTCCTTTTTGTTTTCCACGTCAAGAACGATGTTAGAACAAGTCGCAAATATCTCGCGAACATCCCCACAATCCTACGCGCGCATAGAAATTTACGCGTCAGAAAATATCATCGAACTATACTCGCGTCATTGGGAACTCAGGATGCTCGCAAAACGTTCCAACGATTTTTTATCAACGCATCAACAATTTTCAACGTTCCGCACGATACATAGGGGGATGAAAGAGCGAGCAATTTCCACGGCAACGTATCGAATTAATAAAAGTTATTCCGTGTCTGATAGCGGTAACATTTCGAGGACTTTTATCAATCCCAGTCGGCGCAGTTGAAGAGAAAAGTCGCGTGCAAAGAACACGAGCGTACGAACGACCTCTCCGCGTTGCGGATGGCTCGACGCGGGGGTAAAACGCTTCGCGAGCCTCCCTCAAAGAGCTCTCTGTCCCCGTGGAAATATGTAAATACTCGCATAATTTACGCGTCTCCGTTAGTGGTGAAAAAATACAACGTTGGATGGGACGGTGATTTGTAACCGGCCAGTGGTTTCCACCCATTCTTATTCAGCATTGTTTTATGCATTCATGGGACCGGTTGCGACCGAAGGCGGGCTGCACGCGTTGCTGACGCCCGACTAGACGGTTGTAATGGCCGCTCGCCGGTGGATACACGGTTCGTGCTCGAAATTTTACGCGGTTTAACAAAGCGCGACACCAACGGCCGTCCACGGTAATTTATGTGGCCGCCAGAACAATAACTCGATCAATTTATTCATTACATTGAATACGCTACGAGTGATTTATCGCGCGGACACTTCGTTTTAAATGTCTCCTGGCCGGAAGACGACCCCGATTCCCTTAAACATTCGGTGTCCACGTTCCACGGCGAGATTAATTACTTCGGTGGGCATCGACGTTCTGTGTATGCGTCGCGACGACGTCGAGGGGATTCAATTTCAGGATCCAGAGATTCTAGAATCGTTAGAGATACTTCGAGCATAGCCCTTTAATCTTGAGAAAGGATAAAAAGTGTATCGAGATGGATTCTCTGCTTGTTACTTCGTGTAAGTTAAATTTTATAGAAATTAATTCATCAATTTCGATCCGTAAATCGATCCTTGGTTCGCTAAAACCGATTTGATATGATAAAAAAAAAAAGGGGATGGTCGATACGTTAAACGTTGAATTGCTCGACCATTTGATCACGATAATATCGTTTATGGATTTTACAAAGTGCCCGCGATCGAAGCTGGGCGCAGCCACGAGGTTTTACGGTTTTCCCCATTATGGAGTCAGTAGGTGGCTCGGATCCATTCGATACGTGAATAATTCGTGTATCCGATTCTGTCTGCGAACCGAGCAGCTGGGCCACGTCTTCCAAATAATCTGATCAATAATCCGTTCCCCAGCGGTGGCCATCGCGCAGACCAATTTCGGCGACCACGTCGAATAATCGGCTCACCGCTCGAGTTTTCCCGCCTGGCTTCATTCCGGCATGATTTATGCACGCGGACGCGTCGCCGTGTCGCGAGTCTTCGAATTCTGGATAACGAATGGCGGACGACGAATTGTCCTCCCTTTTCATTCGACCAAATCATTTTTTCTTTCCTCTGCTTTTCGATGGAGAAACGGTATCTCTGGTTGGCTCGTGAAACGTCGAATAACCAACGTTCGAACTGTGGTGGAACGATGGAACCCTCGGATGAGAATCGAGCATGGGTCCCCCTTCGTTTGGTTGGCTAAAATTGTAGAGCTTGTAGCTGCAGTATTCATTTTTATTTTACGTTGGTTACGTTGCGACTCGTTTCGATTGCATCGTCTATTATGGTTATTTATTTATTTAATTTCTTTTATCTTTTTGTGTTACTGGAGGTAATATTAGCTATGGGAGTTGACGATGTTAGATATTACTGAACTCTTTCGCTGACGAGATAATATCGTTGTTCCTCGTTGGAGATGTACGTAAATGAATGCACGTCTGACGAAAGACTTGGTTGTTCCACTTACCAGGAAACATAGATCAGAAATCCACTAACGAATGCGTTTATTCGTCGCTAGATCGATCGAGAGAATTGACGAGCTTGAAATGGCAAGGCACAAAGTTGTGCAAAGTTTAGAGAAACAAAGATATTCCTTTCTCGCGCGTAAAAGGTCCTAGGGATACCAATATTATTCCGTGCGACACTTTTTCCCCGAATAAACATCCAACATCCATTTCCGCTCGCAACACACGGTTCTCCACGGATTGCGGGCCTCGAAAAGCCAATAAAACGCGGATAAAACGACATAACATTAAACGGCATCGTTCCATCAATCGTGGAAGTCGCGTGTCAAAGGGCCCCCGCCGTTTCCGTTCTGGCAATCCATCGATCGATCGACGGGGGGGATGGAAAGCTCATTCGTAAGCTCGCAAAATCTGCCAGAATGGTGTGCCTGTACGTGGCACGTGAGGCTGTGGGACGTGAGATCCGACAGTTGCAATTTTACCGCATCTTGTCACCATCCAATCTACAATGCCCTCCCGCGACCCACCCTTCTCCCCCATCGCGTTGTCCCAACGATTTTTCTACTCCGCCATCCCCCTTTTTCATTCGTAACTCTGTAACGCGTCGATATTTATCGAGCGTATTTCTCATCCGCACCGTCCTCTACTTAAATTTCGAGCGAGAATTAACGTTTGCGACTGAAAAAAAACATACGAACGAGTACGTGAAAAAAAGGTTGTAAATTTGTGTGTATTTTTTTGACGCACCATATCCGTGAAACTTCTGAGAGTGCGTGTTAGAAATATTCCATTATAAAATAAAGCTCGACAATAATCGATGGACATATTGATTAACTTTTTACTCGCTGTTCAATACTGTGCCATCAGAATTTGGTGCCGTTTCAGAGGACTGGTGGCAAGTCGATTCATGGGAGATTATTATGATAATCGTTGCGATAAATACCCTCGAGCCTATTTCAGATCAGGGCGCGACTATAGTAAGTTTCCGCGAGGGGCAATAGCTCGTAATTGCGGCCGTTACTCGCTGTTAAATCACAAGGGCGCGGCGAGGGTGGCGCGTTCCAAGGACGTTTGTTATTGGATTCTGTAATTACTACGCGGGCAATAATCGTTCGCACCGCAAGCGATCGGAAACACGGTGGGTAATTGGTCGACAGGTGTGGAGAATGGCCGCGCGAAGGGTCCGTTCAATTTTCCGTTTTTAGCAGCGAATTCGGACCGGTCACGCGGTGAATTTGAATGACAAAAAAAAAAAAAAGAAAAAAACAGAGAAGAAAAAAAGGAAAAAGGGTGGAAAGGGGAAAAATAGGTGGACGCCTCGTTCGTTCCAATTAGCGTGCTCGTTGCGGCTTGTATTTTCAGATTTCATCCGATTAGCCGGACAAGTAGTACAAGACCGTATGTAGTCGAACGCCTATAGTTTAGGTAGAGTGGGCAGAGAGGAAATGTGAAAGGTTACATCATAGATCCATGCGGTTCGTGCGAAGAGAGTGTCGAATGTTTTTTTTTTTTTATTAATTTCGTATGTAAATCGAGAAGGAATTAATAATGCAAATATTAATATACCGTCGCGATCGATGTATTCGAATATTTACGTTCGAGCGATTTGGAAATAATTGAAAAGAGCGATTTTCGATAGCGTGCTCGCAATTCCAGTTGATGCAGCGTTTTCAAAGAATTCGTTGACGATTTTACCAAACTGCAACTTTCGTTTGGCAATTAATTTCTCTTTGAATTTGCACAATTTTTATACCTTTGCGCTACGTTTATATTCGAACTGAATTTCTAGCGTTTAAATAGTATCCACTGTGTCCGATTAAGCAAGTAGTACGAGAAAGTATAAAGTCAGACGTTACTCATTAATCATCCACAGCACGTCGATAAAGTATCGCGTTGATATTATTAATGAAAATATAAAAAACGAAGTTCTGGCCCAAGAGTTAGTGTAATACAGAAGTGACGCTGGCTTCTATGAAGTCAGACACGTGACATTCATCCGTACACGATAAAGCAGAAATCAGGAGTCCCCGCACGGCTTCGCTACGTAAGTAGCAGCAGACTGTGCATGATCAGACCGTGAATGACGAACTTATTCATGCTCCGAAATGCACCGTGCATTAACGAGAAACCAACGTTACGTAAACCAACGAGCTTCTGTCATTTGAATGACGCAGGAATTGAAACATAATTGGCACACTCGAAACCAAAAGGTCTCCATAAAAATGCAATTTCTACTACAATACGCGTACGAGTATCGAATCGCGTTAAATTCGAGTTGCACTAAATTCGACGTTCTTAATTCACGACGATATTCGACGTTAAAAGGCGACTCTCTCGCGGAGGGCGCGTTTCCGGTAGAAATATCAGCACGCCCAGATATTGGTTCGTGTTTCTGACGCGGCGATAACGTACGGCTGCTCGCATATCTCGAGCGTCATACGAGCTGGCCAAGGGTGGAAAAAACGATCGACGTGTAACTACGTCATACATTTAGGATCCTTCGACAACCCTTGAGTTACGACCCCGACAGAAGCGTCGTAACCGCGATCTTTTCAACCACCCTCCAGTTTCGTTTCGTCCCACTCTCATCCCCTCTTCGCACGCCTGTCCTCGTTCGTCTTCGTCGGTATTGCTCGCGAGATATTTTTGCAAATGATCGATACACTCGCGTTGCAACCTCGTGAAGAGTAAATGGCGACGAGATTCTTGTGTCCCGTTCTTTCTGGCCAGTTTCCACTCTACAGTCACGGTCGAGTTTCTCTTTATTTCTCTGCATTTTTCTAGCCGCATATCAGATTAGCCTTCCTTTCGCTTGATTTCATTTTCGAGCAACCGCGTCTCGCAATCTGCGTAACAAAAGTGACAACGAATTCTCCTGTCCGACTGGAAATGTTTTTTTTTTTCATAGAAACAGGAACGAGGAGTGCCCAGAAGGCAACAACTTTATTCCATACTCCGTCAAACATAAACGTCTCCGAGGCGAACTCTCCCGTCGCGCGCTTTTCCTCGACGCGAGTATCGCCGATCCCGCGTTCATCACTTTTCCAACTGAAACTTTACTAGCGGAACGTGATTATTATGAATCACCGCTGCGGTCATGAAAGCTCGCCAGCCGTAAAAATCGTGCCGCCTTTGTGTGTGCCTGGGTTAATTAATTCCCGCGAAACAACAACCGAGCGTGCTCGTCGGTCAAAATTAACAAAACGAGAAGAGAAAGCAAACCAAAACAAAAAAAAAAAAAAAAGAAGTAAAACAGCAGAAAACACGAGGGTGAGAGGGGGTTGGAAACGAAAATGAAAAAACAGAGAGAACAAATGGAAATAACGGAACGTCGCGGGAAATGAGACGAACAGGGCCCTCGAAACTATCCAAGGAGGAACGCGAGCGGAAGATCGATCGGTGTAAGTGGCTGCGTTTCCGTCTATTACCCCGAGGCCGTATTATTGGACACGTACGCGTGGGCGTCGCACGTGTGCGTACGCGGCTACGTGACTTAAATATAAACGGAAGCCACGGGGATACCGGAAACGGGGGAAACATCGACGCGGAATATATATCTCGCTCTCCTTTCTCTGCGCACCGCGCGAGCGGTTCCCAACTCCTGCGAGTATTTTTTTTTTCTCCCTCCGCCAACCCCTCGAGCGGCGCCTGCTTTGATGAGGAATGCAAGCGCGATCGCGGGACTGCATTTTTTATGAGCAGCGGAGAACGGGGCGCGTAACCGAACCGGCGGTTATTTCAGAAAAAACCGGCGAAACGTGAAAACTCACGAATGCCGCGCGTGCTCGCGGCCTCTGAACACGTTCGATCGATTTCTGATTAATATTCGATGAGGATCGTCGATAGTTTCCGGGCCTGTTTCCAGGGGGATGCGTTTTTTTTTTTTTTTTTTACTCGCGGGCGTACGAATGAGTGGCGACCATCGTAGTCGCCTTTGCACCCTGTGACGGAAGAAAATACCTGACCCTCGAAGAGACAAGACTGGAGACATTAAACATATGTTTGACTTCGCTCTTTCTCTTCGTTTTCGAGGGTTAAGAACGTTTTTTGCGAACGTGTCTCCTCTTGTTCGATATCGAGATGAGGGGGTGAAAATAGATACAATGTGGGGGAAAGGAGCCCTCAGGAGTTAGTTAAGATTTGAGCAGTGTAGCGTCCAGAGCTAGAGCGAGTATAGAGTTTGTTAGGTGATGGTAAGATCGACGATCTCATGGACGATATTAATGGGGGTAATCGATTTTAGTAGTATTCCTGAACAACGGATGTTCCTATCGACTGTGATACATGAATTTGTCGCGCGACGTAAGACTATGAGTTGGTCCAACTACCTTTTGTCGTGGAACTCGATTGGTTTTCTATTCGCGCGTGTATTTGCGTTAATATTAAAGGTAAAATCTCAGATCCACTCTCGTAATAAAATAATAATCTGAAACGATACGAGGTAATGTAGACGAGCGCGAATAATTTATGATCGTGTCTGATCATGCGAGGAAAATATGATTCCACGTTGTTCGACAAGTAGCAGGTGTCCGTATGTAATCGGACGAGTAGTGTTAGATCGTATATAATCGCAGCAAGTAGCGTGGGATCGTATATAATCTGGCGAGTAGTTGAATGCAGCGTTTCGCAAGTGGTACGGGCCAGGGCATGGTCAGACAAGTGGCGCAAGATGGTGAAGTGGTCAGCCAAGGCGTGCGTACCATCAATTCGCAACGAGAGCACGTGTAATCTCGTTCTCGATATTGTTTCCAGTTTGTTTATTCTTAATATATTCGATTCGCCTAAGGGCAAATCGTTGGATCGTGAAATTTCATTGGAGATATTATTAAATGATAATTATTTTTTATAAATTTACGCTACAGGAAAATGTTTCGTTAAATTAAAATGAATCTTCCGCGAGTGTCCAGTGATCATATATTTATACAGATCAATGGTATGAATCGAAATGTTAATCCCGTTGTTCTCCAACTGGAACTAGGCGAGATGAAATATTAAATCAATGAACCGCATCCCAGATTCGGAGCGAGCGTCTAAATATTTCAGGCTCAATCTAGTCCACTTAATGCTCGGCGACATCACGCGCAGACGGTGGATAATTCAAAAGCAATTTGACAAGTGTTGCGTTAACAGCAATAGCGGGTGAATATCGCACGAGGCGTGGTTTACGCGAAATGAAACATTCAAACGTAACGCGAGAGGGTCGAGTCGCTTCTCAACCCTTCGTATCGGGGTATATTCGATTGTCTTCGAGTTTCTAAAAATTTCAATTTAGCGAATCAACGCTGTACCTCTCTTTCTTCTATTTGCTCTTGCGTCTTTCATTTTCATAGCAAAGAACGTCTCCTGTTAATGCGCGTAATAAAAGCTGGATAGCGATTCTAAATCCCATTTGCGATCGATCACAGTAAATGTTATACAACAATTTTTTATCCAGAGATTTCTAACGACTATCGATCGGTTCGTCCGCAAAGTACGACCCGCGCCTCTTCGCGAGAGCAGAAACAAAAGACGACGATGAAAAAATAGGTATCGCGGACGGATGGCGCGCGTGAAGTGTCGCAGCGAAGCCTAAGGCGATTATGGGGCCGCCTGTGGATCTCGAAAATCTCATTACTGTCTCGACGACACTGTCCTCGAGGAGCCTCCGGGGCGAAGCTCGAAAGAAACCGGAGAACCCCCGCGAGACGGACGAAAGAAACGGGCAGAGACGCCGGAAAAGATCAACCCAACGAGGAAACGGAAGCGGCTGGAGGTGTTCGACAACGGGAGAATTTAAATTATGAACACCCTCGAGCCGCGATAAAGCGGCGCATCTCAATTACGGACAAATGCGTGACAAATTCGCGACACTTGGTAATCACGAACTTCGCGTCCAATTAACGTAACAGCTAAAAGACCTTAACAACATAGATATCGAAAAGATTCAGAATATTTCTCAAAGAGTTTACAGACGAAAGGGTAGACTTTCAAGGCAGTTCATTCGTGAGATAGTAATATTTGTTAAAACCAGAGGATAACGGAAATGAACATTTCACGGGGCTATTAACGTTCGACAAACAAGACTGATAAAGAGTTCCGTGAAAATGTTAGAAAACGGACTAGAGAAAAACCATCGCGGAAGATGGAATAACGTTGGGGTACGGTTGGTTTCCGGTGCGCGTGGAAACGCGAACGTACAATTTATTCCCTAACCGCGGGAAGCTGCGCGGCAAGAAAAAAGAAAAAAAAAGACGGAACGAGGATTAGAAGCGTTAAAAAGTCGGCTGTGAAGGCTTCATCGAAAGTGAAGCAGGTGGTGAACGCGATAGAATTCAGCGGGGGATGGAAACAGAATCGGTGCGCGGAGGAGATGGACGAATCAACGAACGACGAGGGCAACGCGAAGGGCCAGATGGAGGCACTCGAGGAAAGTCAACAGCCGAAGGAAAGACGGGAAAAACCAACAGAAGAAGACTGGCGTTGTCGTGGAAGGTGCGGAGGGGATGAACGCGAGAAAATCGAGAGAGAAAAGCGTGTGGAGTCCACGTGTGTCAGAGACAGAGAGGATGGAAGAGAGAAAAGAGAATGCAGAGGAGAAGAAGTCGAAAAGAGAGGAACAGGGACGAAGAGAAAGGGAGAACGGTATCGAAGAAGACAAGTGAAGAGAAGAAAAGAGATGGACGAGAGAGGGGTGGTGGTAGTCAGCATCGAGCAGAGGAATATCGTCCGGGATTCCAAAGTCGACGAGAGAGTAGGCAGTCACGTCGACGTGAAAGATCGTAATTGCGAATTCGTTGACCCGCGAGTCGAGTGAGCTTTTCCACCAAGTCGCAATAGAGGGACGTTGAGCTGTGGAGAGAGAGAAAGAGGGAGAGGGGGAGAGGATCGTGGATGTGGAGGCAGTTTGAGTAGGACGAAAGGCAACCGGCAGGCTGTTGGTGGGGTTGCGCGAAGAGACGAAGGGGTGGAAAAAAAGGGGGCGAAGTTAGAGGGACGCGCAGACGGAGAAAGAGAAAGAGGGGGTTGGCAGAGGGAAAGGCGGCTGCGGCAGTCGCACAGAGGTAAAGCAACGCGAAGAGATTCCACCACCCCCCCGCGTTTGGGGTGGTTGAAACGCGCGAGAGGGTGTTGGAGGCGCGGGCAAACAGACTTTGCGATCGTTTATTTTTCTGGCAATTATATTCTTCCGTGAAAAGAACCCAAGCCCTTTTCACCGCGTATTTATTTCTGTCGTGAATGCGTCCTGAAACGTCCGACCTTCAGTGGTGCTCAAGACAGCGGGGATTCCGCGACGCGTTCTTCTTTTTTAGAGGCGAGAGAGAGTCGATCTCGCGACTTAAGGAAGCGAGGAAGGAAATATTGCTGCACCAACCGGGGGAAGGGGTATTGAAATTTTTCTGCCGTTTGTGCTGTGCGAGAGAACGCGATAAGGGGTGAGAACGAGCGACATTGTCGCCCTCGGGTGATGGACTTGAAGGCTACCTTCAATTAGAGCAGGCATTCGCTGTTGCGAGCCCGTTCAAGACGAGTGTAAAGAATTAAGGTTTATTTTTTTTATGCAGAGGTGTTCGAGAAACAAAAGTGGGCTTTTCAGGGAGTGGACGAATTTATCTTAAACCATTGGAGAATTTAATAAGAGTATAACGAGTAATTATTCCATTCGTTGTGCAACTAATCCCTTTAGAATTGAATGAATCTGTTCTTCTGAACAGAAATTAACGTAATTTCATCCTAGCGTCCAATTATAAATTTTCTTTGCTTTGACGCTTTTCATAGAGGTTCTTGAAGCAAGAATTTTTCTGTTCGACAGGACGAAACAGTTACCCGTCCGTGGATCCCTTAAACCCGCCGATACACGGGGATTCTAACAATGTGACGGGCAAAACTCGGCGGGGTTTCGCACGGGCAAAGTGACCACGTCAGAACTCCGTTCAGCAACGCGCGGGTCAACTCTGTCCGCGCGACGAGTGACTCTCGAAACGGTCCCCTAGGAGGATTTAAAAGAAAATATCGGAACTGTCCGCTTCATCCTTCCTACCCGCGGGAGTTCCGTTTACGCTCGCAGCCCTTTAGCATCGCTTTGAAGCCTGGTCTCTGCGTTGCGCAATTTCTCACAATTTTCTTTCCATCTTCCACCCTCGTATCCGTGTGCTCGTGCGCGATGGAACACAAGCGTCCGTCCGTTTACCGTGGGAAATCGAAAATCTAGCTTTCGATTTCAATTAAACTTTGCGCACAAGTACGAGTCGGGCGTAGAACAATTCTTTCGTTACGAAGAATCGTTTCGATGAGCTAAATTAAGATTTCTAATATATCCTCGATCATTTTCTGCTGTCAACGTTTTCGTGTATTCGTTAAATAAACACGTTAAGAAACCGGAATATTGGCTTTGTTTAAATTTTTAGAAAAACGTTACCCCAATTAACCCTCGCGTAACGAGAGCACGCGAACAAAGGTGGACAGGGGATGAAAATTCCTCCGCTTATTTCGCGAATCAACACTGGTCGCGTTTAAACACTCGTGCATCGGCAAAACATCTAATTATTCGCGGTAATACGCGTCCAATTAGACGTGGCGCAGCTACGTTTGGACTTGGCGGACGAGGCAACCAGCCACGGGCTGGTAAAAAGGGGTGGAAAGGAAGATCGCGCGACGACGGCCACCGGAAGTCCCGGCCCAGTGATCGATAGGCAATAATTCTTAATTACCGTCGTGTCTCTAATTATTGGTTTTCGACTCTCGCCGCGGCTAAGTTTTGCGATTCAGGTAAGTTAATAACGGGAGAGGCTGGTTTGATGCCGCGATCCGCCCTAACGAGCGAATACAGAGGGCTTCGTATTTAAAGGAAGAGGAGAAAAAAAGAGCGGAGAAACGGTGTTAACGAAGGCTCGTTTTAATGGACGGACTCCATGGATTTAGCTCCTGGCTTCGGGAGATTAATTATGTACGCGATGCTCGAGTATAAATTTCTGCGGTGGTAGGGGTTGGAATTGGTCAGATGTTGGTCTATTATACGAAGCATATTCATCGTTCTCGTAACACTTGCCATAAAAATTGCTGCAGCCCTGTTATCAAATACTTTTATACGATTTTGTGAACTTGGACAACCTTAAAACAGAAGGACTGATCGTGTATTCGTGTTTTTCATAATATTCACGCGTCTTACGCCATTTTCTGCGGATATTCTATTTAAGAGACGAAAAATCTAGAAACAGAAGAAATAAAGATATTTTTTCATTATATTTCGATATCTGGTATTGTTTTTAATAGAGAACATTCTCTTGTGAAAAGTGGCGAATGAAAGATTGGAAATATTCTTTTCAAAAATGGTCGAGTCCAAAAAATTGTTAATCGTTAACGGTATGGGATGTGAAACAAAAAGGGGGCGGGAAAGACGGGACGAGGACGTCAAAGTGTCCTCAATTTACGCGACGCGGCTTCCGGCAGCCACAAACAAAACACTTTTCTGAAGGAAGGGGTTGAATGAAAGTGTGCCCCGAAGCGGTTCGCGGTCCGCGAAAGGGGTCGAGCACTTAATTAATCGAAAGTCAACTGAGGGAGAGCCAACGGTGTTCGAAGGGGTGGACGCCACGCCATACGTGTTTTTTTTTCCTCCCCCCCGCCTTTTCGTTCCCCCTTTTTTTCTTCCTCCTAGTTCACGTCGCGAATATATTGGATTATAATGAACACGCTGAATATGCATGGCCTCTCCGCGATTCGTATGGAAAATATTCTCGTTCTGGCGAATCCTAGTTGAGTCCTCCCTGTGCGCATTCGCATATTTATGGGCATAATTATTTATTAACGTCCCATGGAACCGTCGACTCGCCTTTTCTTTCCTTTCCTTGGAATATCTTTCCTTTGATTTCAGTCGATTTCACCGTTGCGGTTGGTTCAAGAGATCCACGTGTTCCTTTTCTCTCTTCAAACTTTTCAATATACAAAGTGATTTGCATTTACCGTCGTACAATTCACATTCCCGTCAATTATCATCGTTTCTAAGACAATAAAAATGTAAAAAAAGAAAACTACCAAGCGCGCTTATATCTTACGTGAAATACTATCGTCAGCGCCAACGTCAATTAGCTGTATTTGTAATAATTAACCAGCACGAAGATGGTTTCCCTCGAAACCCCGTTGGCCCATAATTATCAATACCATTTCCAGCGGCAATTTCACTCCCGACAGCCCCTCCTAACTACGTTTCTAAATTCATTTCCGCGCGGCGGATGAACAGAGCTGGAGCGAAACCGCGCGGAACCGTACGTGCTCGCAGCAGAGGCCATATCTACCGACAATAAGTCCGATAGCCGGGACAGATACGCCTCGCGGACCGTAAAATGCGAAACGGCCGCGGCGGCTAATGGCACGTTAATTAGTTGCACGTGCTGATCGTTATAATTACCGATAACAGCAACATTTTAATCGGGCCCCGTTTAAATAACCGCCCGCTGAAATTTGTGGCGGTTGTTTACGGTCGCCCGGGTGCGAGCCGGTTTTTCGTATTAATATCCCGCGCGCCCGCGAAAATTGCTTTCATAAATCCGGCATCGCTCCGCTGAGCGTAGGGGCGGAGAGGGTGCGTCTCTCTCTCTCTTTCTCTCGATACAGTTTGCCCGCTGACCTCGATAATTCGTCGAATTAATACGGAGCCATAAGTCTCTATGATTACCTATACGTGACTTTCTATTCGATGCCTCCTTGCGCTGAAAAATAGGGGAAACCACCACCCCCTTCTGGAGACGTGCGCGCGATCGATGCTGGAACGATGTTGCTCTTCGAGGGTGAAATATGGGATGATTCTCTTCAGATATATGTCACGAACGTTCGATGTCAGTTGGAATTAGAATGGTTATTAAGTATTGGGATTTTTTGGTCAGTCGTTTAAGAAAGGGGGTTGAAGAGGATACTTCTGAGATTGGAGAAAGGAGATAGCGCACCGTTGATCGTGTTCTTCTCCACGAAATGGATAAATCTGTACGGGAGCTGATTTTTAACAGCAGCTTGAATCTTCTCGAGACAGATAAATTATAGTTACGAAGGTACCAGTAAACCTGAAGCCAGAGAGATCTCAGGTCTCATAACAGCGGCTGCGGAGGTAGCCGCAGAAAAATGCACGTCGTGTCGTTGGCCCCGTCCCAAGTATCCCGCAGCCACAATAGGCATCTTTGCCACCAGATAGGCAGATAATTTCCACCCGCCGTTCTCATCCCTCATCGTACTCGCGACCGCGAAACACCCACCCTCTTGCACAAATCTGTGCGTCTGTTACCCTACACGCGCGCTGCAAATTGTTTCTCGTCCAATTTACACTTCCTTTACAATACACTACTTGAACATACTATTTTCCAATTTTTAATACGAAGCGTTTAAATGTCCATTTGCTATTAAAACAGACTGGACAAAAAATCGTGTTAACGACTTCCTGATAATATTCTTGCGAATCGATCTGCACGAAATTAATACGTTCTCCAGGAGTATCGAACCGTCGATACACCCGTTCATTTTAATCGCACGGTCCTCGCGAGCAGATGGACAGATAATTTCCACCTCGTCGTTTACATCCCCGAAGCGCTCGTGCGCGCGTGCACGCGCACACGTGCGTGGATCTCGGTTACGCGATGCATAGGAAGGGATAGTCGTCCACTGGAGAGACATCGATGACACTATACATATTGACAAGACACTCGAGACCGCCTGACTGGGTCCTCGCCCTCCGGCTCCTCGTCACCCTCTGGCAAACCCACCCTGTCTATACACCACCCTCCCGTCCCTGGCTACATCCTCGTCGTTGCAGGCGAAGGCAGTCGCGTAACAGAGGAACGAGGCGCCCCGGACGGGCGGATCGTTACTTTTTTTCGATTGGACCAGGGAATCCTGGCGACTGGCGGGGCGGGTCGGAGCGGAGGCTGCATCGATCTCCGAACGCGGGCGAACTCGAGCTTAAACTGTCACTGGCTGTCGATACCGTATCGCGGAGATTCTCCTCTTTTTTTCTGCACGCGCGCGCGCCGCGCGGATGTTTGAACGCTGCGCCTCGAAGCGTCCCTGACCCGCGCGGGCTGTTTTTTGGCCTCGTCGGGAAAGTTGCAATTTTATCGGCCGAGCTTTCTGTTTCACTCGCGATCGAGCCGGGGGTCAGGCGCTCCGTTATTGGCAGTGTCGTTGGCACGACGAATCCTGACGATCTCGATGAGATTTCACCGGGAAATATTAACTTTTCGTCGTAAAAATTAGTAGAGGTTGCTGCACGGTTCCATGCAAAGTTTTTTGTATCCTCTCCAAAAACTAGGGATGGCTGATATTAAGCTTAATTAAGGATCATATATTGAACGAGTGTAACGAAGGAGTTAAAGAGTAATTGAAAAAATGAGAGAAACATTTTCAATACCCTTCCTCCGTTTCAAAGATCCACGATCGTCCCTCCTTCGTACTGGGGGTTGAAACGAGAGCAACGCGACGTTGGCACGCGGAATCCTGACCAGTACGATGAGAGATTTCACCCGGAAATATTAACTTCTGGTCGCAAAAATTAGTAGAGCTTGCTGCACGGTTCCGTGCGAAGTTTTTCGTGTCCTCTCCAGAAACTAAGGGATGGCTGGTATTAAGCTTAATTAAGGATTACATATTGAACGAGTATAACGAAGGAATTGAAGAATAAGTGAAAAAATGAAGTGAAATATTTCCAATATCGTTCCTCCGTTTCAAAGATCTACAATCATCCCTCCTTCGCACCAGGGGTTGGAAAAGAAAGCAACGCGACAGCGCGACGTCCGCGCCGCGACGCGTGGGCACGGATCGAGCCGCGGCTAACGAGCCTGAACCCGCGCGCCGATAAACCGCGGGACAATGCCACCCGTTTATTCCACAATGCCACTCGAAAACTACGAGTGCAACGATACGGAGGCCCGTCGGAACAATGCGTCTCTAAACAATAGCGATATCTTTCGGGCAATTCACGAGTCGAAACCGATGATGGAACGGCGATTGTTCGACGGTTCGGAAACAGGGGTGGCTCCGCTCGTCGTCGGACGAGTCCCGCGTGTTCCGCTTCGCGTGCTCCTCGCGACTAGAACGAGATTTCCTCGATGACGAGGTTGAACGATCTCGAACGTGGCTCTGTATCGATTATATCGATACTGCGAGCCAACGAGGCTTCTACGTTTGGACCTCTACTGCTGTAATTCCACTCGCTTTGGGGGTTGAATACGAGCAGGAATAGTAATTTTGTAAATTACAGGATGATCATCTGTTTCGTTACTTCTATACGTTTTTCGTCTGGTTTAATCTCGTAAACAAGGAAACGAACAGAACTAAAGACGATACCGTTTCCCTGTGAAACATCCCAGTCGTCAAACTGAGCCTTTCCTCCACGAAGAGAGCCCACCCAGAAGATCGTCTAACGTCCGAGAAATCCATCCAACTCGAAAGAAGAGGGGGCTAGCGAAACTACCTCGAAACTAAAAGAATCAAACTGGCGAATCAGCAGGCCGCGCGATCCCCGCCAGAAGAGCGGGAAGATGAACTCGAGCGGAAAGTTGCGCCCGAAAAGGAGTTCCCTGGACGGGGGTTAGTTTCCTCATAACGCCGCGGAGAGTCTAAAAGACCGGTCAAATATTTACTGGGACTTCCAACGGCCCCTTTAATAAGTTTTTTATTGGACTTCCCTCTTCTCCCGTTCCCCAGGAGCCTGGCTGGTATTTGCGCGTGCCCGATCGTCCCTCTTTTCCCTTCCCGCCGCGGCGGGTCTTCGACTACGGCCGGCTGACAATGAACTTGCGCAGGGGCTGTTCGCGTTCCTGGAACCGTTCTCGAGGCGCCACGGCTCGTAAGGAGAGCGGCCGCCACTCCAACGGCGGGAATGCGAATCGACGTTGATTGCCCCCGTGGAAGCATCCCCGGGATCTCGCGTTTGCTCGACGATAAAGCAAACACCGCGATGGCATCGATCGCGCCGCGGGATTCCCGGCGATTCTTCGAGCGTGATTTCCTTGGCGAACCTGGCGAACGCGGAGAGCACTCTGATACGTTTTGCTCCTTTCTGGTGAACGTTCCACTAGAGAGCGTGCAGAGAGAGAGAGAGAAAGAGATGCGAGGTAGACTGGCCGCGTGACCGTCGATGAGACAGTGTTCGTAGACTGAAGCAAGGTTGAAGGGGTTGTTTTTGTTGCGATTTTGAGGAAATTCGATATCGTTTTATGGGGACACGTGGTTTCTTCTACGTCGAGGATGATCTTGCGATAATGCGATTTTATTCATCGTAGTAGTTCTATATAATTCTGAGTTGATTAGGATCGATCAGCTAACTAAACGTAACACCTTCGTTCGAATGTCTTCGATCGATTGTTATAAAAATCGAGAACGCGACGCAGGATCAAAAGAAGCGCGTCCACTGTAGTAAAGAGAAATGCATTATCCGCTGGCGAGGAGAAAGGACCATCGAGGACGATCGGCGGGGACCACGCAAGTGATATTAATCCCTCGCGGAGAGACAGCGAAAGGAGGCGAGGGGGTGCGACGAAAGCGGATGGCGGAAGGGGTTGACAAGAGCGGGAGGCAGCGTGTCTGACGTCTTTGAAGCGGAACGGTTGGACGTCCACCAGTGTGGAGGGGATCTTTGTAGCTCGTACATCTCGCTAATTAAATAAAAAAAGAAGTGTCCCCTCCCCGTGTTTCCTGCCGCTGCTCTCCGGCTGTCGTGTCGCTATTCTTCTGGGTGTCGGCCCGCGGGCAACCGTCGCCCGCTGTCTCCAACTTCGTCGAGGGCGCGGATACAGAGAGAGAGAGAGAGAAAGAGAGGAAGAGAGACGAACAGAGAGCCCAGGCGGAGAAGGAAAGAAAATGGGGTGGCGATGGCGCGGGGATGAAGAGTCGTGCCACCTACGCGACGAGCATTGTCCTCGCGAGTTTGCGTTGCTCGCGGTGAGAAGCCGGTCGTGCTTCGTTATGCACTTAGCTCGACTGATATCGGGTTACCCGTTACGCGGTTACGTAGAACGGAAGGCTTGGGACTGTTTCGCGATTAAGATAGCTCGAAGATTGGTTCTGCTTTCGCATTAGGTCGCGCGTGAAACAGCAACGTCTACAGTAGGGTTGTCCAACAAGTTCTCAGGCTTCTAGTATTTATACAAAACTATCCACCAAACGCATCTTGTCCTTTGGTAATAATTAGTAACTCGTTCACCAACGTTGTGTTCACAGTGGTAACCAACGTTCTTTCTTCTCTAAATGTTACTAAAAGATACAATATCCTTCCGTTAAAAATAAAACCACCTAAACGTACGCTACAAAAATTGCTCGTCAACGTTGGCGTTGAAAATTGGCCAACTTCCGCCTGTCCAAGGGTGTTCCGCTGTAAGGCTCTGATGCCTCGCCAGGGATTCAAACGAGTTCGAGGTTTCAGGGATCCGTGGCCCAGAATCTCGCACCAGCAACCCCGTGTACCCTTCCGCGAAAAGCGTTAACTTCGCAACTTTCAAACCCAAGCGAGCTCCAAAAAAAAAAAAGAAAGCTCACGGCAAGAACAACTCCAACAAGTGCAACCGCAACGCGTACCGCGCGTCTGACGAACCTCGCGCGGCCACCCCTCGACGAGCCCTTAATTCAGCTAGCCGACAATAAAGCCCCCTCGCGCCCCTAACTCCGTCGCCTTATTCACCGCGACAGCCCCTTTGGTCCTCAGTGCTCGAGCAAGGCCCCCATTTCCCCTTCCGTCATCGAGGACGCGAGCAATTTTTCAACCGAGCGGACACTCGCGCGAGGATCGCGCAGCCACCAAGAGAGTCGATGGATCGCAAAGGAAACGGGGTTGTGGAACGAGGGGACGGGAGAAGCGGGCCATCCAAGTCCGCTTCTTTTTCCTGCCGCGAGACAGAAGACGCGTTTCGCTTTGATCGAGAACGACGCGCCCAGCTATCGGACGTTCGACGCGCGCGCTTCAGCCTCGCGCTCGCGGCGACGCGCGCTGGATTGGCCGTGATTACGCTCGCCTACGGGCCGCCATTGTTACCACCCTCTTTTCGAGCGTGGGTCTACGTCGCGTTATTATTCGGATTCGCGTTCAGCTCTGCTTCTCCTTTAGATACTCGCTTGTCGATCGCTGCTTCGGGCTGGATAATCAGGTTGGCTGGAGTGCCATTTAATGGGGAGTAGGATGTCATTCCTCCGCCTCTTGCTGTAGTTTTCTACTGCTTTCTATTCTTCAAATAATCGAACTGAGTTTCTTTCAGTTCATATTTGTAGTTTTTTATTAATGAACAAGAGGAACATGCGAGCTAAAAAAGTTTGAGGATTTTTCGTGTCTCAGTCTTTCTTGCCACCATACAAAAGTTTGACAAACATTTGACTCGCCTATTTAAATTAATTTCTCTTCCATCACAGATAGAAATTACAGAGCCTTAACGTATCGTTTATGGAACTAACGATACTTGAAATAGTTTTACTAAATTCCAAAATAATCCTCGACGTTCTGTTAAACTCGTACAAATTTAATGCAGCTGCGATCGCAATTTATTTGTCGTATTTCTAAAAGTATCGCGCGCGAACACTTGTTCGTTGCGTTCGACAGTAGCGGGCTTGAACGAACGCAAAGAAACGAACATTGCGCCAGATAGAAGGGAAAATCACTGACAGTCAACCCTTCGCCTCGGGTCCCGCATTAATTATTTCCTTCAGTGTTCGCAGTGAAACCTGCCACCGGTCTCGTACAACCGGTTCAAGTAGCGCGCGATATTGGCCCAGAATTTTAAATGAATTTCACGCCGATGTATTCCGGCGTCGCGTTTATTTCGACGCGTATAGTCGGCAGGGAACCGTCGAGGGGGTGGCAACGGCGCCAGCGCAGATTAGTCGAGATTGTGGCTCGCCAGAGGCGCTTTCTCACGTTACTGGTGTTTATTACAGCCCCTGTACCGGGGTAAACGGTTAATTTATTAATGTAAATAACGTATCGCGCGCCGTGGCGAACCTAAACTTAATCGTATATTAAATTCGTGCCTTGCCACCGGTTCGTCCTCGATCTTCACCCCTTCCTTTCTCTGTGTCTCTGTTTCTTTCGTAATTCTGACTACTTTTGCAAGAATGGAGATGAATTTTTTCATCGAACGACTTCAAGAACGTATTAATGAATAAATGAAAATTGAAGGGAGCTAATTTAATGGTGTAAAAGGTGAAGGAATGTCGAGAGAAGGGATGTCGAATGTAGAAAGGCGAGAGGGTTCGATGTAATAATAGTGTGTAATAATAGTTGCACACGAAGGGAAGATGTCGAAGGATAAGAATTTCAAGTTTCGACACCCTTTGATCGTGAATCTTTCGCTAAGTAAACCCTCCGCTCGGTTCTCGTCCGTTCTCGGAGCACCGAATTCTCGTCATTATTTAGATTGCTTCGTTCCTGGCGACAGGCCACAGCGGAAGAACTAACTTCCCGTTTGAACTTCATCCCGGAGAAACTTTTTACAATCGCGATCTTGTTATCCCGTTCCACGGGGCTGGCTTCGATCAGCCATTCGATTCGACGGAACTCGGACGGACTCTCGGGATAATTTCAGTTTGGACATCTTTAAAAAACTTGCCCGATAACGAAGCTTGCTTAAAAGATCATCCCCTCTGGCGATGGCGCAAAATATTTCAAACTACTTCTTCTATTTGCTAACTAACATTATACTATTACGATTAGTCTCTTCGTTTTGTGCAATAGGAGTATTTCGAGAAACTTTTATGAATTTAGAAAATTATTTGTCGACACGACCCAAGCGTTCGTCCCATCTTTCATCCAATCTCGTAGCTTGTAAAATTTGAATTCGCAAGAAATCATAATAATCGTAGAGCGACAAATTTCATCAATTATAGAAACAAGAATCTGTCCAAAAAGTAATTCGAAGTACAGAGAAATTCAAAGAACCTTCTATATAAAAATCTATAAACTCTCATGGAACTTCAAAAAGACTACGCAATCCTTTTCTAATCCAAGCGCAATGGCCTCCTATGCGCGCGGGAGCTCTGCCACGAACACGAGGGTATCCGCAACATCCGGCCAACAGAGCCGTGGCTACAAACCGCGTGCAAGCGTGCCATTATAATTTCTCTGTCGCGCGCGGTGTCACCGTTCGACAGGAAGGCAGAAACAGATACGGAACGGCTCAAAGCCAGACGTGGTGGCGGCATTTCGCGGGAAATACGAACGGATCACAGCGTAACTCTCGCTGTATTCCCCATTCTGCGCGAGGCGTAGACCCTCTCGCGTGCGAGAGTCGGCTTTGGACCGGATGGGCGGGCGCGCGCGCTACGGTGCACGCGATAGCAGCGAGGGGGTGCAGGAGTTATATCGAGGATTTCGAGGTATCGAGGCTTTCGGGGATCAAGTTCGCCCGTCCGTTCACGGGCTCGTCAGGCTGCGTTCCTCTAAGCCGATTATACCCGCTGCATTCGTCGTCCTTGTTCGTCCGACACCCCCGACGCGGCTCTCGAGCGCGCACCCTCTGTTCGACGACAGCGTGGCGTGTGTACGGGGCGATAGGCGCTCGAGTTTTGCGACGAAACACGAGATCCGGCTGCGACGAGAAACCGGAGGAACGGACCCGCTTCGAGACCGCCCGCCTCGATTCTTTGCCGGACGAGTTCGACTGTTCCTCCGGATTTAGGTGTTGTCGAGGGATATTGTCTTTTTTTTTTTTTTTTGCTTTTTTTCCGTCCGTTCTTTTCGCTCCCGGGACCGTGGCAATGCGAATTGTACAGATTCCAGTGAGGGGCGAGTATCGGAGGGACAGCGGTGGGATTTGGCGGCTTAGTTTCGATGTAGCTTTCATCTTTTTTGCGAGCGATTCGACGAGCATTTCTCGTGGATGAAACTTCGCGTCAGAGATCGCCGCTTCGCAGTTTTTAACTCGTCTTTGAATGATTCTATGGGACGAGGTTCTCCGTGGATTATCTCGATTTGTTTAACAGTGAAGTGGGCTCGTTGAACGTACAAATTCGATTATTTCTTGTCATCGAACGAACACTTGAAAGAATTTTATATCGTTTCGTTTCGATTTATTTTCTCGCGTAGAATCACCCTCTCTCTGGTTATATGGCTGTTTCCGCTCGAGCCTGAGTAACAGCTCTTCCATCCGAAAGAATGAAACGAAGCAATATCAATATTCCTCGAATATTTTCGAAAGTATATAATAAAATGTATCGTTCGTCGGACGGTGAAATGTTCGTATCAATAGTAATGGTAAACGATACGACGCGAGTTAAAATTTCCTGAAATGTACCTTAAATCTATTATACTCGTTCAATTTTCAACATTTTAAAATTACAAGCTGTCCCATGAAAGAACCAGGGAACACACCTCTGCGCTCGCATTTCATAATACTTCCAATCACCGTGTACACCATTATCCGCTAAGCACAAATTACTTTACACCGCGTTATCGCGAAGCGTTAGAAGAAAACGTTGCGCTGCACAAACTACCCCCTAATCCAATATCCCTTCTCCAGGCGTCGAAAAATACCGAGCGAGCGCAGAGAGCGAGGCGAACCCGAATAGAATACAAATAGAAGGTGGAACAGAGAAATGAAATCGTTCCCGATTCTGAACGAGTTTCCTTTAACGTTTCAACCCCCTCGCGGAGAGCAGAGGGTTAATCGTCACCGAATTCCCGGCTGAAATCCTTCATCGCCCATCGGATACCATATCGTGCACGCGTGGAGGACGGGGTTGGAACGATCGAGTGGCCTGGCATCGAGTCGAGGGGGGATTTAGAGAGGCCTGGGCATGGGGGTGGGTGCAGAGGGTGTTAGGGCAACGGGGTCATCGATAAATTCGAGAGAAACGCAGGCTCCTCTCGCAGGGCTGGCCTGCTGTTTTCAAAGCACTTCCGAGCTACGTTCGACGGGCTAACAGGACTGTTTTTGACCTGGTTTCCGCCGCGCCCGCGACTTCCGTCCCCCTCCTTTTTCTACACGGAGAACGGATCGCATATCCGATACGGTTTCGAGGGATGATACTCTCGAAATATGTATTTGTTCGTTGCACTATGGGTTAGATTGGTTGCCTTCGAGAGTGTTTCTTCGATTCCAGTGAATTTTTCTTCTTTCGTTCTATTTTATGGCGCAGGGAGGTGGTTGGGGTGTGCGTTGGTTGCTGGAAGTCATCGTGATAATAACGGGGCATGCTGGAATGCGTCCAGAACTGTATTGTAACGTGCTTTAAGGTTGGTAAATGTTCGCTTTTAGCATGATATATTATTGAATGCTTTTTTTCTGTTTTGTATATTGTTTACAAATGACGGATTTTTTTTATATTGGCAAACAGCGAATTGTTCTTGCAGATTGAATGTTTGCTTATGGAAATACAAATATGGTTGGTAGAGTAGAGTATGTATTGCCACACTGTGAGCGTAATGGGAAAAATTTCACGATTCTGCCTGCGTAAATGCCGGGCTACAAGTAATTGCAATATTAATTCCATAATTTCAAATAAAAGAGTAATTTTAGTAAAAGAATTTCAATACGAATTAACGAATGTATTAAAAAAAAATATGACCAATCAAAAAGAATAATATTTAACTTCGATAAAACAAAAATTTCATCAAATCTAAAAGCGCAATCCTCACATTCTCCATTATTTTCCTTCCATCCGATAAAATCCCGTCACATACATTATATCATATAAACCCCAACAAATACAATATAAAAAATACACTTCTTCAAAAAGACTAACATTTAGCTTCAATTAAAAAACTCGATCTCTCACCAAACCAAAAATTACACTGCCAAACGAACCCCTTTATTACACTTCCTCTAATCCATCCCGATTTTTGCCATCTTTAAAATCCCAAGAACGTATCAATCGACAAATATGTGATAAAAATCTAATCCAGCAGAAGAAAATGTTCAGTTTCGAATGAGAAACTAAAACTCTCGCGAAACTTAACATCACACCGTCGAATAAATTTCTGGTACGCGGTGTCGCCAGAAAAAAATCCCGTATTTTCCTCGTCGCAGAGGCGGCGATAAATAAACGCGTCACGATCGAGAGAAAGGAGCTTTGTGCGTTTCGAAAACGTTGGTAACAACGGGGCTGTCGGTCCTACAGGGTAACTGAACTGCTCTTGACCCAGTTCCCGGTATATCGCTATCATTTCCCGCGTCGCGGCGGCGGCACCGCGCTTCAGATCAAAGCCAACCCCCGACGAGAATGTCCTTTACATTTTGATTGTTTTGTCGCCCTTTACAAATCGCAGCCTCGCGGACCACGCCGCTGGAATTATTCATTTCCCGTTTCTTCGAGAGAGCCGTTTTCCACAGCGAATTCGTTCGACTCTTTTTTCCACCCCCCCGGTTCGTTTCGCTTTTTCTCCCCCTATTTTTTCCTTTTTTCCTTTTTTCGTTCAGACGTCACCGCGTGGACCACGCTTTCTCGATTACTGTTCCCGTTTGATCTACGCCGGGTTTTTCAGCACCCTGAGAACGATTGCGAATGCAATCTCGTATTTGGAGCGTGGACGAATTTCCTCTGTTTTCTATTGTTTATACAATTCTTTCGCGGCACGCGTCGACGATACGAGGGTTTCTCGAGTGACGTGTTTTAAGGGGACGATCGTGGACTTGGAATTCGCAATTTAGAACGTGGAAATGATTCTTTTTGGTCGAGTTTCTCGAAGGATTTCGATAGGATAGATGTTTCGTCTCTAGTTTTGAGTATCGTGCACAATGTCAGCTTCCAAAGGGGTGGTATGTATTGTTGGTTCAACAAACCGTTTGGGAGCAGCGGTGAATATGTAATTCGGTGTTTTGAACGGTGAAAATCGAACGTGGAAATTTTTCGCTCCACTCGGATACGACAACAAAAGCTCGCGGCAACGATTCGATAGCGTTTCACGTGAAGAATTTCGAGTTCGATCGACGCTCGCGTGCCCCTCGAGATAATTGAAAGCGAGCTCGAAAGCGGGCCCGCCGCGCGTTCGAAACCAACGCCACCGGAAATAGTTGCCGCTGGTATTGTTATGGCTGCCCCTTAGCGATACCAGAACGAGAGACTCTGAATTGTTACCTACGCGCCATTCAACACATCTCACGACGAAACCAGACTGTAATGAATCGCCCTTTACAGATTTCTCAATTTCACAAAAAACGTCCAAACATGATTACCAATCACTATTATTCAATCCGAAATTTCTCAAAAATGTTTCTTGTACGATACAATCGAAGGACCACGTTTTCACCCCCTCAGTTACAATTCTCAACCACCCCTATGAGATCAATTTCTCAAGTTTCCATCGTTTCTCCATTATCAGTCGTTCGATGCGAATCAACCCTTCAGTGAATCTCGAAAATAACAAAAGACCACCTCAAACACGCACAATTAAGCTACCAAAGAGAGAAAAAGAGGAGGAACGATCTTTCAAACGAGCTCGAGGAAGATTGTAAATTGCATAAAGTAATCTCAGTCTGACGGGGTTGAAAAAAAAAAGAAAAGGGAAAGTAGAAGAAAGAAACGAAATAAAGCGCACCTTTTAAACTACTCAGGCGTGATAATATTTATCGTGGCCGAGTGTACAAGGGGAATTCTCGCAATTCCTCCGCGTCGCGTTCGCCAGGTACCTGCGCCGTTTATTTCCAGCGAGGGTGAGGTCAGCTTTAAGCGTCGGGCGCGGAGGGTGGCGAGGAAAAAAAGCTCGCCTGTTACGCCTGGGATTACGTCATTCGGTTTTAAACGCGCGTACGCGCAACAGGAGGAAGAAATTTGAAATCAAGTAGCCGGGTATCGCGAACGGGAACGCGATCCGTGTAATGCTTGATACGGCACCCCCTGGAAACGAGAGATCGCGAGCGGATGGTTACGATTCGCCGCCTCTTGTATTTGAAATTGTCACTTTTTAAATAGAGAATATATTTATTTTATACCGTGGAATGGGAATGTTTGTTGTATGTTTGTTGAGTACACAGTAATAAATATTGTTCCTCTTATAAGTTTCACGGAGTAACTTGTATAATCCATTTTACAACGCACTGGTCTATAGAATTGAAATTTTGCAACAATTATACAATAAAATTCTAAGCGGTTATTTTAAAAGGATTAATAAACAAAACCCACCTATAATTCTCTTCGTCAGAATGCTGAAATCGTATAGAATCCCGCAAAATTAGCCCCGTCGATCGCAAGAAATTCATTAAATTAACACTCGAGCATCACTGTGATTACTGAAAAGTCACGAGTATGTAGTATTTACAACAAACCTTCAGCGACTTCCGTTAACGAAGTGAAGAGAGAGGCTCCTCGACAAAACCGGGTTAATTAATTAAATCCCTCGCCCAGTGGATGCGTTTTAAATCGGTCTGACGTCGCCTAGCAGACGAAACGCGCGTAATATCCGAAAGGAAATTCTTGGCCGTGACAGAAGAACGTCGCGATTAAGGTGGCCAGCTAATTAATTAAATTTGCCTCTTATATGATACCCGAAACTCGGGGAGAAACGAAGCCACCCCACCAGAAGGGTTACCCGCCACGGTCGCCTAGGCCTCTATCCCCGCGAGCGTTCACGATCTAATGTAATTTACTTGCCGTTTAACGTAATCAAAGTGTACTTTGAGGTGTTGCGGGACGAGAAATTAGCAGCGAACTTAGGTTTGCCGGGGAACTTCCCTGGCGGAATCGACACCGTCCGCGATCTCGGTTATCTGCCGCGTGAATTTCGCGCAGAATCCCGTCGTTAGGGGTGATTTGCGAAACCAGACGACTACGACTACGACGTGGAGGAGGAGGAGGACGCGAGGCAGAGGTCGATGGCTGGCGAGGGGTGGTTCTTGCCGCGATTACAAGCGTTCCACAAACAAACGAGCAACGTTTTACGGAGAAGGGCGAACCCACCCTCTGTTCGTCACGCGTTGGAAACTGTTTCACTGACGCTCTATCGTTTACGCGACCACGTTGGACGCGGTGCGTAATGGGTGTCGATGCTGGGCGTTTAGATTTCTTTCCGCGCGTCCCTTTCAAACGATTTCAATTCTACTCGCATCTTTGCGTTCTATTTCTGCGCGCGATTGTACAATTGCGTTGTCGTACGATGAAAGTTCGTTAAAATAATATTCAGATCGACGATACGTGACACAGGGGTGTCCTTGCTTTTATATAAATCCTTACGAAATTTTCTGCAACATAATTAGGAAAAGGTGAGACGCCATTCTTAAAGTTACTTCTAAATTCCTGTAAGATGAAGAAATTGACAAGAAGAGTGATAGGAAGGGGAAGACACCAGGAGGCAACGATTGAACGCAACCCTTTTTCTTCCACTAACGAGTGGTTTCAGTTTACTCAGCAGCAATGCAAACCAGGGGGTTTCCGTTGCAAATTCAATAGGAGAATTGATTCATATTTCCAATCGCTGTTCTCGCTGTCGAAAAGGAACGCGAGAAGAGAAGAATTTCGAAAGCAATATTCCCAAACTTCCATTAAAACGCAAAACTGATGGAAAGATCGACAAAGGGTAATACCAGGAAGCAGCGATCGAGTTTAACCTCACCGTTCCCCTGGCGGGTGCTTTCAATTTACTCGGGAGTAACCAAACACGCTAGTTCTACACGAGAACTTGACACTAAATGTTCAATTCACGTTCCAAGAAATAAAAATCTCAAGGTTAACAATTCAACCCCTTTCCGTTCCTTTCGCGAATGGTTCAACCAAAGTTACTCAAAATTTCGACTAAAATTTCGTTCCAAGTTACCAACGAATGAAATCGAATTAAAGAAAGAATGTGAAAAGCAACGAATTTCTTAAATTCCCATGAAACAGAGAATCATTGAGAGTATCAACGAGAATGGCGGAGTAGAAGCCCCGTCGACGATCGAGTCGAACCCTTTCGTTCCTCTCGCGAATGGTTCAACCAAAGTTACTCAAAATCTCGACTAAAAATTCGTTCCAAGTTACCAACGAATGAAATCGAGTTAAAGAAAAAATGTGAAAAGCAACGAATTTCTTAAATTCCCATGAAACAGAAAATCGTTGAGAGTATCAACGAGAATGGCGGAGTAGAAGCCCCGTCGACGATCGAATCGAACCCTTTCGTTCCTCCAGCGAGTGGTCTCGGTTTATTCAGAGGTCTCCATTTCGCGTGGCGTCGCTGATATTTGTACATTATCGAAACACGAACGCGAGTGGTACGCGGGGACGTTGACAGGGCGCTTTTGACGGGGCGCGTTGCAAAGCTCCGGAAAATCGGGGTACACGCGCCAGTGCTTTGATATACGAGCACGGACCGCTCGTAATCTCGCCGCGTCCTCGCGCGGCCGTGACTACCAATAATCGAACGTTATTGCGTTACCAGGCCCGCGGCCTGTGAGATCCGTTCGCAGTCGTAACACGTGTGCACGTCGAAATGGAGAACGGCTGTTGGAGATAGGCGAAAAAGGTCTGGCTGCGAGTGTGTGTGCGCGCGAGAGAGAGAGAGAGAGAGAGGGATGGGAAAAACGAGAGAGGAGAAATAGGTGGGACCAACGCGGCGGGACTCGATGGCGCGTGGGAGATTTTAATGCGTCCCGTTGTGGTTCGCGTTTCGCGAGCTTGATGATCGCAGCCGGATGGGTGATCGAAGGGTGCGGCGTTTGAAATTCGAGTGCGGATGAAGGATGGTTGATGGACACTTTTTGCTGGATTCAATATTAGAATTAGAAATTATCCTGGTCATCTTGCGTTTTTTTTAATGGATTACACTGATCGATGAACTTTTATTTCCATTCGATTTCGTGTTAATCGATTATAATTAGCTTATGGTATACTCTGAGTATTACCATTTACTGTTAACTTGCATCGTTTTTATTTATATAAAAGCACGCGAAATACTCTAACTCGATTATCGTATTCGATGCTTCTACGTGTTAACAATTGAGACGTCAATTTTCCAATTGAGGAATCACTCTTGGAAAACTCGATGCACACAAAGGAACTAACTCATGATTAATCTCGCTGTTAACGAAATAAAATAGAGTTGGTAATTTCGAAGGGGTGAACGTGTCAAATAAAGAAATTGCCTACGAGCTCAGCGATCTGCGATTGCGTTTCAATCTGTGTTCCTACATTATTCGAAAGCGAGAATTTCGCGATATCGTGAAAAAATTCCGCGGATACCTTCTGTTTGCGGAACGCGAGCCACGAGACGCGGTAACCGGTCGGTGTTTGCTGAATTTTTCAAAATTTGTTTTTCATTTGCCTCTGCCGTGCACGCGCGTGCATACCTGCGATTGCATTACACGCTGGTGAACAATCGATACGCGCGATCGATACCCGTTCGCCAACCCCTTTCGTCCATCGATTCCACCGAACGAATAATTTATTTACTCGAACGTGTCCCTCTCCCTTTTCGACCGCTCGTCTCCCAAGATTCCACCCTTCGCTCGACTCGAATCGAACTCGCTTGAAATATTCGCGTTATCGTCCCGATCGTCGATCGTGTTCAACGAATTCGAAATAAAGTTCCGTCGTTATCGAACGCTGGGATAAAAAATAGAACGGGGTGGAATCGAAGCGGCGGAGCGAGTGAATAAAATATTTGCGACCTGGATGGATGCCTCACTTAGAACTGGCCTGATTTGTTTCGAAACGCTTGGACCATTTTGCGGTCTCTCCTTCGGCTGGCTGTCTATTTATTCGTTGCATTGTAGATGGTTTGATTTGATGTACCTTTTATTTTGGATCGATCAAATTTTTGTCGAATTTAGAACCAACGTTGTATCGATTAATCGATGACAAAGATATGTAGAAATGATTTTTAATAATTTTTAAAGCAATCAAGATTGAAGAATGGAAAATGGAAAGATTCGTAATGTACGATATTCACTTGTTCGTTGGTTAATCAGGTAAACGGAAGTGAGCGCGTTAGAGTGAAGATTTTTCAGCATCCTGTCGCGCGAAGCGCGCATGCATCTTTTCTGATGCAGCATTTTATAATCTCGAAGATAGCAGTTCTTTAAGATACTGCTTCCTATTTATCCTAACTTGAACGTAGCGTACTATATTTCCATAAACTTGCGCCTCTCTTCTCCATTTTTATTCATCCTGCTCCCCTACTTTAAAGCGTAAGTTATAACTCTTTATTAAGATAGAGAGAGAGAGACAGAGAGAGGGCGAGAGAAAGATTTCTATAGTCATATTTTTGAAGCTGGTATGAAGTATTGCTACGTATAAAAGAATCGCAAATGACAATTAATTTTATCATTTTCTCGTCATGAAAAAAAAAATATCCTCAACCGCTTGAAACATAACAAAATAGTACTTTTCGTATTACATAAAATTGTCCAAAATCAAGATCCTTATATGTTCGCCACTCACATTTACAGAAGCAAAAAGTAAACGCAGAAAGACTTTCGTCCAATTCGTTGAAACACACAGGCTCCACACTCGACCAGGAATCCTCTGAATACCGAAAAACGACAGGAGTACTCTCAAAAGGGTACTTCTCTGACTCGCGAAAAAAAGAATATCCACCCGTTTACGAGGAACCGAGAATCCTGGGCAGAGGGGCTGTTAAAATATTTAAAAAAAAGCACGTGGCACAGCCCGTTCGAATCTCCAAAGACGCGACTGGCGCGGCCAAAAGAGTGTACAAAGGGCCGCATTATGACGCAGCGATTTGCACAGCGGTGAAGAACGGAAGGAGGACGATCGTCACAGTCGCAGAGGGCGGAAGAGCTGGCAAGCGAAGCGTCGCTCAGGTGCGGCTGCATATGCGACCCTTAGCTCGCCAAAATTTCACGCCGCTATCGCTCGAAATCGAGCGAGTTAAAATGCAGGGGCTGAACGACATGGAAACGAAAGGAGAGGAGGAGGAGACTAGCGAAAAAAAAAAAAAAAAAAAAAAAAAGAACAGACGAGGATGCAGGAAGAATTGTGGTCCTCGTATGGGAAATACGGTCGAGTGGCCCTTCAAACCTTCTTTTTACCCCTTCTCTTCCCTTCTCGCTGTCTCTCTCTCCCTTTCTCTGTCTATCATACGGTGGTACAGAGTCAGGAACGTTAATAATGGCGGGACGTTATTGCATTATGCTGTCCGTCGACTGGATGGCCTGACCGTACGGAAAGATATTACTGTGTGCACACTTCACGTTTGCAGTTCCATTATGCTATGATTACGTCGAGTGTCATGGAACGAAGACCCGCCGGTTTTTAACGAGGAATCGACGCGGGAAAACGCGGGACGACCGCGGACGAGGCACCACTCGACTCGATATCCTTCTGTGTACCCACCCCTCGATTGCACCGGGGACAGTACTCCATGGGAATTACACGATCCACGACGATAATTCGAGGCACGAGGCGGAGAGGGTGGTTTTTACGATCATGCGACGTCACGTCGTTATTAGAGGGATGCTCGATGGCGGCTAACGAGCCGATGGGTACGTTGCGCGTTTCGTTATGGAAGGCGTCCCTTTGGACGGGGTTGGCATTGGCTTCTCGCGTTTCGATTGCGTTTTTTATTTACTGGAATTTGACTTTTTTTAACTAAGAAGAATATCGCAGAGACAATTATTTTTTAATAATTACCCAGCGCAAACAACGTTAAAGTACTTTAACGTATCTCGGTTGTTTAACGATTAACGTTCCCCACCGAATAATCATATTTGCCAATTAACAGTGTAATTGCGATTAAAATTTACACGATTCCCTCGTCACGTTTCCCCGCGACAAATACGAAAGAATTAACGGAAGTGCAAATACATTGCATTTCCGTATCAATTTACATTGGACATCGAAACGAATTACGACAGCGTACGGATAATTTCGCGACGGATCTAATAATAACCGCTAATTAAGAATTTTATTCGCCCTTTACTATCGACCGTACGAAATTTCACCGCGCGAACACCCAGTTACGACAAGGCTACAAACGTGTCGCCCGGAAGTGGTTACCGTCCACGCCCCACGGTTACCCGCGCGAACAACAGTCAACCCTCGTCGCGCCATTTTGAAATGGAATCGAATCACAGAGACGAGCGCGATCGTATCCATCGGAATGGGACCAGGGGTATATCGTTACAATGGCACAATGCCCCGTTCTCCAGACGCCTCTGCACAGGCTGCTGGAATTAGCCGCGCGAGTCCATCGAACCGGATGCAGAGGAGTCGAGTGGGCCGGTTCGCCGCCTAAGCGGCGAATTAAATATACCGTAGCCGGCTCGAGCGGTTGCTCGACGAGTGGTCTAAAAAAGGCGCAGCCCTGGGTGCGCCCTTCGCTACTCGAGTCACCCCTTTCTTCCTCGTTCTATCCCCGTGCATCCACCCACTCGAATCGTCATATCGTCGAGACAGACGGTCCCTCCCTCGTATTATCCGTAGTGTCTGTCAGCTCGAGAGTTTTCTGATAATGTCGTGACCACGGGGTCACGAGGTTCCCCTATTGTGGCTGAGGATCTAGGGCGAGTTCGAAGGCCTCGATCGTCGAACCGTGAACTGAAACGATTCTCCTCGATCTAATACATTTCACTTGGTACTCGACGATTTTTATAATTTCTCCTTCGCGTTGTTTGAAGGATGTTGTTCTTCGACATTCGCCACTAGAGAGACAGCACCACGTCTACGAAAATACCTATCCTTTCCAATATATAGAAGTTCTGGTCTGTCCCTAATATCCCAGCGTCTAAGGCTAGTGCCTGCTAGATAGCCTTACTGATGAGTCCACCAGGCCCAGGAAATGTTCTTCCATTCTACAGCAAACCAAAGCACTTCGCTTCAGTTCAAACTGTTTTAAGCAGAGTCGAGAAAATTTTTAATAATCTAATAATCGACGGAGCGACGAATCTTCGAGAGTCGACAAAATCCAAATTTGAAAATCAATATTCACGGATCCCGTGAACGATAATTGGATCACGTGGCGCGGAAGTGAGAACGATTCCACCAATGAGTTTCAATCGTCGTCGATATTTATCGTCCGCTTCGTTTAGAACAGAGCCAGGCCAATTTGCAGCGTCACCAGCGCGAGGAATAGACAGAGACGAGATGGGTCGCCGAATCGACGCGTAAAAGTCTCGCGCGGGGGTGGATGATTAATGCGCGCCGGAAGTATCGCGGAAACGCGGCGCTAAATATTTTGCGAGATTACCGCGAGCGGCTTCCGTGAAAGACGCGATCAGCCGTCGAGGACGCGCGCTGCCGATACGATTTACCGATTTAATCGGATTCATCCGGTTATTATGTAGATAACCAGGAGACGGGAATAATTGAATCGCCGCGATCGGGACCGCGTCACGGACCCGGCTGGGATTGGAAGTTTCGCGGTCCGTGAAATGGGATCTCGCCAAATTCCCTCTGCAACGGGCGAGGTTTTTTAAACGCTCGAAACGGACACCTCCTCGACGCTCTCGCCGGGGAACTGCAAGGATTCTTACTTCGCCTCGATGGCTCGCGCGGAAGATTTTCAAGTTTACCTCTGAGATATACTGGTGACCATTGCACGAGTATTATCTGTAAATATATTTTTTAAAATAAATTGTATCTGTAACAATTTTCAAGATCAAACGTATGGTTGTACATACAATTTATGATATTCATGATTATGGGAGATTCTTGAGATCGGCACGACAGATATTATTCTCAGGTGTCAAATCGATCGCTCGATTTATATTTTTCAATCTTGCGTGCCAAATGGGGTCTCTGGTCTCCTATAATGAAAATTCAGTGTAGACAGTGTAGATTAATAGCTTGACCTGTTCTACTTGCGCGACTATATCGCTCTGCGCGATATAATCGTACAAAGCGAGAGGGAGAGAGAGTCGTATAAGTAGAACAGGTCTGACGTCAAACGAATTCCACCACCAGTTGATAATTGAACACAATACTTGAGGTATTCGTGCACCATTGAACAACCAATTTGTATCAAACTTGAAGACTAGGCCTAAATCACAAGTTGAAAAAAGTATACCGTAATAAATCCTACGGTACCGCATGAAACAGCCGGTATATTCGATGATTTCGAAAGCAACATCGCGATACACCTCTGTCCGCTAGGCACGATTCGATTTTAATAAACAGATCGCGCTAAAACGCGACAGCATCAGCGGGAGCTCGCCAATTTCCGATTCCCACACCCTCTCCACCCCCATTCGACCCTCCTCCATCGCCACCCCCGTAATATCTCTGCGATTACAACGTTGTTCGCCGGAACGGGGCCTGGCAAACCCGATTTGTTGTGTCAAGCTGACAGCCGAGGCGAACTTTAACATGCAATAACGAGCGTGTACGCGTCGACACGCCGGCGTCGCGGTGCCTAACGCCACGCTGCCACGCGGTGATGGATTAGACGCGCGGAACGACGCGTCACGGATACCGGACGAAAATCTGATTCGAAATGTATACGACGTGGCGCGAATATATTCACGACCGAACGGAATCCAACTTTCGACGCGAAATGACGATCCTGATGATCCGTGCACGCGCGAGTCGTACGATCTTTTTCTATTTTTTATTCATTACTTTCACAGAGCTATATTTATCTTTGATATGTTGAACAATTCTTGAGAGAATTCTTTCTATTTGTTCGATCGTTTATTTAATTATCACGGACTTGTTCGTGGATGCTCGTTGATCAAGATCGCAGAGAGGGCGGCTTTAGCCGAGCATAATTGAAATTCTTTTCGCGTCGCGCGTTACAAGAACACGTAGGGGATGATGTTGCGTATCCAGCGTTGTATCTCCTGCGATCTTTTAATAACCCTCCCTCTACGTTTCGCGATGCCAACATGTCAAGACGTCAGATGAAAGGTGTGCTTTGTGCATCGTTTCGTTCCCCCGCTGGAAATGATCTCGCGAGCTCGTCGAACCGCGAAATCTTTCGCTAAAACCGGGACCAATTCTCCCAGAGAATCGAACGAAACTGTTCGAATAAATTATTTTGCTAAATTCTGGCGATCGAATCGACGTAGAGAATAATTAGTGAAAAATGGTAATATCGATAGAGAATATTGATCTAGATTTTTTGTGTTACTTATTATTCAAATATTCCTCCATTGGGATACTTGTTGGGAGCTTACAACATTATTATTATTATTATTATTATTATACTGAATAAAAATGTGCAAATATTTGAGCACACATGTGCGATCAAAAGCTGAGAATAAATAGTAAAATAAAAAACTGGCTGGACGTGGATCGAGGGCATCGATTTCACGGAAATCGATTCTGCCGGCGATATTACTGGTCCGAGGGGCGTCCGCGTGACCGCAGAGCACGCGTTCCCAAAGGCGCTAAAACGTGCGCTTAATATTTGCTCCCGACCGCAAAGCGGAACGCATCGATGCCAGGTATCGCAAATTTCATTAACGATATCGTCGATCAAACGTTCCTTGTCGTCCGACAGCCCGTCGATCGTATCCTCCTCGGATTACGCTTCGCGTCCGCCATGTTTCGTAGCATTAGACAATCGAAAAGCACCCGCCAAACAAATTTCGAGCAAACGAAATTATTTCTCGCGATTACGACAAATAAAATGAGAGGGCGAAGAAATATTTTCCGTGCGTTTCGATCTCTTCGAGCGAGGTTGTCCACGAATCTGGAACTTTCAAGATTCAGGGGTGACACAGAGCAACGTCCTCGAGGATGATTAAAGTTTCTGCACGCGAATTTATTCGACGCAACGTGCATTTAATTTGTGAACGAATAAAATAGAAGGAAAGCAACCGTGTGATACGCGTACACATTTTTTCCCTGGATATAATCCGTGAAAACTCGACGGTCGTAGCAACGAAATGGAAATCCAACAAACTCGATCTATCATTTTTCCGCTGTTTTGAAGTGCGCGCTATGGATACGGATTTAATCCGGAAAATAGGGGCGAGAACGGGGGTGGACACGGTTCGTTGCGCGCGCGGACTGGTCTCGAAAAGAAACGAAGAGCACATAATAACGCGAGATCAAAATCGGATTCCCGTGGAACCGCGCGGCGCGTGAAATTAGTTTTTGCCATGCTCGCCAACGATCGAATAAATATTAATCGACGCGCCAGGCCAGGTTCGGACGGAGTCCGTCGAGTTTTCGAACGTTTCCCCATTAATTAATCCCAAGATTTAGCGAGGACATTAAAATCATTGATAATACGAACGGTAATTACTGTTCTTGCCTGGGTTTGTTATTAAAATTCCTCTCAATTTTTTTCATTCGCCATTGGAAACGACCGAGAGCGCGAGAGTTGAGGGTAGTTTTAATTAAAAAATGTTTACGTTCGTATGGTTCTTGAAATTACACGAGAACGCGTTTGACAAGATAAAAGTATAGATATTAACATGATCAAACATTTGTCGAACATCTGTCCTCGAACCTTTTAATTAACTCAGTGTTATTAACAATAACAGGAACGATCTTAATTCCCAAGTATTGTTTAAATAAAAAGAAAACCCTCGAAGGCAACAAATCACCCCCTAAGTACTAAAAAAAGACGCTCTCGATAAAATAAAAATGTCTCACTTCCAAACAGACTCGACAGAAATAAAGTTCGCGCAGTTCGCCAAGGTGCGACACAGAAAAGAAACTTCGAAACCTGTTCTTAATCCGTGGATATCAACTGGGCCGCGGGAATTGATCAGCGTGGCTATCGCGAGCGATCCGGGCTGTTGCGAGCGATCCCATAAACTCCGCAGGCGTGCTTCATTTACCTGGCTGCCATTTTCGAAATCCACGTCCGCAAATCGAACGTTTCCCGTGGCCGTCCACCGGCGCTAACGATCCGCCGCGGATAATCGGGTGTCGGCTGATCGACGAGTCCGCGAAAACGATAATGGGATTAAACGCGCATGGGCACCGTCGCGTAATCCCGTAAACTGAAACGGCTTCGATCCGCGAACACGGTCACGTACCATCGACGCGAAGCGGAGTTACGGCTACGTAAGCATTGTCAGACGAGGCGACAGGGCGCGAGCACTCGCCCTTTTACAGCGCGCGTCGCGAAAGAGCGGGGATGCAGTCGCGTCAGGAAATTGCCACCCCCATTCGGAAGGAATCCAGTCGAAACGGTCGACGGAAGGGCGACGAATCTCGCGGCTCATTGATGGGCTCGTTTCTGAGTTCCTCTCGTAATTATGTGGCGTAGTTCGAGCGGTTGCAAGAAGGGGTTGGCGGGACCAGAGTTCCTTGGACGCGTTTAAAGGGTGAGAGTTTAAGGGTGTAAACATTTTCTGAGTGATTTATAAATTGTTGCTTTTGACGAAGGCATACTTTAGGACACGCTGGTCTTGGTTAATTGTGGTACCACAGGTATACGCACTTGGTACAATCATTTTTAATGGCATTCATGTCGATTTGAATAAGAAATGAGATAATGTAAATGATTCGAAATTCGTCCACTTGACGAGTATATACGCGACAAATGATTCGAACGACGTGAGGGTTTAAGGGTGTAAACATTTTCTGGGTGATTTATAAATTGTTGCCTTTGACGAAAGGATACTTTAGGACACGCTGGTCTTGGTTAATCGTGGTACCACAGGTATCTTCGTCTCGCTTACGCACTTGGTACAATCATTTTTATTGGCATTCATGTCGATTTGAATAAGAAATGAGATAATGTAAAGTGATTCGAAATTCGTCCACTTGACGAGTATATACGCGACAAATGATTCGAACGACGTGAGAGTTTAAGGGTGCGAACATTTTCTGGGTGATTCATAAATTGTTGTCTTTGACGAAGGGATGCTGTAGGACACGCCTCGTCTCGCACTTGGTACAATCATTTTTAATGGCATTCATATCGATTCGAATAAGAAATGAGATAATGTAAAGTGATTCGAAATTCGTCCACTTGACGAGTATATACGCGGCAAATGATTCGAACGACGCGGCCAACAGGATCGGAAGAGAAAAACGTGGGTGAAGAATGGCGCGACAGCGATGACCCGAATATTTTATATCGCATTGTATCGGATACTTTGTATCGCGCGGGACTGGTGCCCGTTTTGATTTAGGTTCCAGTTCCTTTTCCCACGCGGCTGAAATACCCGGCGTCGATTCATCGACGGTCTTTCAGACGGCTCGAATGGAAACGCGATAATAAAACGACGATTAAAAGGAGCGGTCGAGAAAAAAGAAAAGTGGCGCTAGGGGGTGAGAAAGAAGGGAGGGGGACGGTTCATCCTCGTTGTCCGGCTGACGTGCCTCATTAAAAACGTATTCTTCCGCGGAACGTAAACGAGAAAAGGGTAGGAATCAATGGAAACAGGAACGTGTAACTCGACGCCTGGGATGATCCACATTTCTCTCCTTTTCCGTCATTTAAATTTGCAACGAGCGAGCACAACTCCACGAAACAAGCGATTCAAGATCGATCGAGTCACGATTTAATTCGATCGATTATCCTTCGTGAGAACGTACGAACAATCACGATCATCGTGACTAAGAATTCTTGATCACCAACCCACGCATATCGCGGATACATAAAAATTGTTCGATCCCAGCGGTAATCCCTTGATCCTCACAAAAGTACCATTAACGCGAATTTTATTACAGGCACATCTGTAAAGGTGGCGAGTACTTTCGATAACTGATTAATAAAGTTCCAAAGCACATAGCGATTATATCGGTTTTATCATTCCTTTTTTTTCTCTCCCTGGCCGCAAATCCCTCCGAAACTCCGTCCACGTTCGCAGGTCCTTTCATCATCCCCGTCGCGGAGGTCCGCGCGCGAGACGCGAACCGGAAGGGAGCGTGACCAGGGGAAAAGTCGTCCATTTTCGAGCGGGACACGTACCTTCGCTTAATGTCCGTTCACGGTGATGCAGGGACACGCGTGGAGCACCCACCAGGAACAGAGGACGACGGAGGGGGATGGTAGGAAAGACAGGGCGCGGAAAAAAGACGGCGACGGGCGGTGGGCGCCAGCCGGAGTCACAAAGAATGGCGATCGAAGGTGGAGGACGCGGGGTTGCGGTGGGTTCGGCTGGTGGCGAAGGGGTAGACGCGGCAGAGAGCGAGTATCGCGATACTCCATCGGCCAGAAATCGATACGGGGATGGCCAGAGGGGACAGGGACCGGGGGGGACGTCGAGCCTGTCTGTATTTTTCGCGAGAGCATCTCGGACACGGATGCCCTCGCGTTTGCACGTGGCTCTCAGCTGTGCTTTAACGCCACGATGTCACGATCAGCTTTTCTGTCCCCGTTCGTTTTCGATATTTCGCCGATCGACGAGCTTCGAATGGTAATTTCAGGCGCTCTCGCGTACCTCGTCGATTACTGAGAGGGTTGATTGTTAATTGGTCTTTGGGGGGTAATAGCGAGCGGAGCTTGCAGGGTTACTGTTGTATTCGAACGACGAAGGGTTGACGAAAATTTGCTACACACTTGCGGACGATAAACATTTTTGTTTGTTAGTAGGCATTTTTTAAGGACTTTGGGACAGACGATCTTCTGCGGTGCAGAAACTGAGGGAATGGGAGTCGAATAATCGAGGTTTTATCGTGTTTGGTTGAGATTGAAGGAGATTTGCATATTAAGAGAGTGTTGCAGTCTTATTTCGAATTTTCGATGGAAGGTAATCGATGAGAGAGGCTGAAGAGTATCAGCAGAAGAGCGCTAGGGGAACAGAACCGTGAATGGTCAGACGCAGCTTGTACCACTTGCTATCGCGATATATTATCTTTTATAACTGTTGCGTGCATTAGAATTCTAGTAACTATTTGTTTGATAAATGCAACAAAATTTTGGGATAATACCCTTGGTAATGGAGTTTGAATGCTTAATTCAGAGTGGTAATTCAATTAAAACCGACGAGAATTACATGATTGGGTAAGAGTTAAGTACTCTTTTATTCAACGAATTTTGCGGCCGCAAGTGCTATAATTATTGGTGTTTCGCGTCAATGCCGTTTAATTGTTCGCTAATTAACTGGGAGAAATTAATTAATACTTCGTTCAGCTCGTTACAAAGTTGTTAATGCGGACAAGTTATTCGGTGTGCATTCCCCTCAAGTATAGTACGACTTGTTGTATGGCAATTTTAGCTAAACGAAACCCTACGCTCTAAATGGATCAAAGCTGTTGTTAATTAAAAAAAAGTATAATTTCATTAACGAAAATTTTTAACAAAATATTTCACTGTGCTATAATTTTTCATTAATTTATCTGAACACATTCTATTATTAAACAATTAAGCCAAAGTTATTAATTTTACGCTAAAACTCGTCTACGTCCGGAGAAAAAGTAATTAGAATACCTTCCACTACCAAAAACGATATTAATGTCGTTTAATTTTTTGTACTTCGCTTTTTAATATTCAAATTAATTTCAATTTCTCAGTCATGCCGTGATTAATTTGGCGAAAATATTACGTCGACTTTTCCAACATTTCTGTAATTGCTTTTACAGCAGCGGTTTCGAACGGTTTTAGACGGATTAAAGATTGCCAGTAGTACAAACCTATCTATGGTCGGACACATCTTTCTCATATCCTACGTTCGTTTCCTTCGTCAACTTTTTACCTAAAATACCACATTTGTTGTTCATTTCCATTATATCCCGTGTCACCCATTCAAGAAATCATACAACTTTAATACAAGTCAATTACCCTCGAATTTTATTCACTTTCATCCCTATCTGTGTCTCTTTAATGTACCACCACGACTCAGTCATCGCAGCCATTATTTTCCAACTCAACGATGTAACTCTGTTGCTCGCATAAATTTCCCCTTTGCCAGTAATTGGCCAACAAATTCGCAGAATCACAAAATTCGTAATTAACATTAAAAGCAAGGAAGAAAAAAAAAAGAAATCGGAGGAAGATAAAGAAAAAAGAAGATGCAAAATGCAAAAATTGCAGGCTTGACGGCTCGTGTACGGGTATAATTACCGTACAGGCGATTCGTCAGCATTTTCAAGCCGGAAGACTTCCGTTCGTTCGAAATTAACCGATGAAGGCGGCTGCCTCGCTCTTCCCTCGATTCGCTTAAATGTTTGAAGAACCGCTCGGTGAAATTCTTGTCGGGGCGTATCGAGGACCATTTCGAATCGAGAATCGCGTCTCTTCGACGTCGTCGTCATCCCTTCTCGTCGTTTCCCGTCGTTTGCTCGTCGATATTTCAACGCGTCCTATCTCTGCTGTCCCCTAATGGATAATTTCCACCCTCTCCCTGGCTCTCCTGTTGCTACATCGAAACTTTGCACAAACGGTAAAAAAGAAAAAGGCTGGGGCCAGGCTCGTTGGCATCGACGATTGCCTCGATCAGAAATCAATAAACCTGTCTAGCGTGCATCTGTACACGTCAACGCACCGTGTCCAGGGTAGATTGATGTCGGATGACACGCGATTCGAAGATTCTGAGGGTCTTGCAACGAGAGCGTTCGCTTCCTCTCGTAGTTCACTTTTTATAATTCCATAAAATGACACGCAAGTTTAACTACATCGTAAGTTTAACTACCGCGTAATGCAATCATGTATGTAATTAGTATTCAAAAGTTCAACTGTTTCATCTTCATCTAACTAAATACAAACTCTCTGCGAGTCTCATTTATAAAACCACCCTATTTTACCAAGAACTTGGCGCAAACAAAATGTTTGGTAACTGTTGATAAAAAAAAAAAAATATCAAAGACTGACTTTGGTAACCAGAACAAGACGAGACTTAAAAAAAACAGAATCACGTGTAAGATCGTGGAACACGATGTACACACATGTATACGTACGCTGTAAATATACAAATAACTGAAAATTTTTGTTAAATCTCACATCGATAGTCTCCCACAGGATCAAACAGAGGATCCCAAATTTCTTCTCAAAACGACGGCCTCGAATCCTCCCTCGAAATCAACCCTTAACTCGGCCATCGTCCTTCGTTCGTCATCGAGATCATCCATCGAAACGCGCCATCCGCCTCAAAGCGGTCGACGCGACATTCTCGCGGTATCGATAAAGCGTGAAATGAGAATCACTGAGCTGTTCGGCGCGGAGTGTTGGCACAGTGCTCGTGATCGATTACTCGTCATCCGCGCGCGATGTCCCGAGTTCGACGCCCACCGCCCGCTGCCAAACCAAACGTACTTCTTCCTCCCCGTTTTTTTTCTTCCCTTTTTTTTTCCACCCCCAACCCCGCGCGGCTCGTTGTCTCCTGCTCTCTTTCCACCGTTCCATTTCCCTCCTGCACCCGCCGCGCGCGTTGCACATCGACCGGTGTAGGCACTCGACACACGGCGGTAGGACCGTCTCGTTACACGCGAGGGAGGTTCGCGCGGCGGACACAGAGGACGTCCTCTTTTTCCGTGGGACGCGCTGCCGGTTCCGCCGGAAGGGAATCGTCGGCGTAAAAACGAGGAGAGGTCGTTTTCTCTCTCTCTCTCTCTCTCTCTGCACCGTGGCTGGGAGTCGATCTCTGCCAAATCAAACTTAGGCACCCCCTTTCGTCGATGCTGGACTCTCGCGTTAGAACGGTTCCGGGGTGCTTGCCCAGTATCGATCGTGCGTCGCTGACCATCGACGTATGCACGTACTCTGGATTTTGCCTCCACGTTTCCTTTCGTTTCTTGCCTCTTCGGAAGGTTATTCTTCGATTCGATGTTGCGCGATACGCTTGATACAATCGTCAGACAAAGATGGTGTTTAGATGGCTTAAGAAGTAAGGGATGATTTGCGAAGGTATTTTGAATTTGATTTTTAAGTTGTTACTCAAAGGGTTATTTTCATACGATTTTTGCAACGAATGAAAGGACTGTTTTTAACCTGATAGTATGTATATGCAGTTTTAGTAAATTACAATAAGAAATGTTTAGAGAACGAGGAAGGTATATTTTGGAAATATCTTGATGCCTGTTGCCTGGTTTTTGTCCCGGACGAACATCGTTAAAAGGCAGAGGGACATCAAAACGCGGATATTTTCATTGTTAACGTAGAAAAAAAAATTGCATTCAAAGGCGTACGCTCCGCGTGTAAACACGTCCCGGGGGTTCTTAATTAAAACGCAGAATAACAAACAAATGCCGAGCGAATAAAATTCATAATGGAGACTGAAATTACGCAAACAATGATCTGCCTGCGTAACTTACATCTGTACCCCGTGTTGTTTAAATTACTTTAATCCGCCGGAACAGGCATATGGCGGAGTATTTTATTTCAGGGGAAAATGGCTGGCGCGTTTCGGCTAGAGTTACAACGGATGAAAAACGTTTCAAATCCATTGTCTCCAACGCAAACAATAAACTTAGGACTAATTGCTTTTCATTTCATTGTTAATTCTATATAAAAACGAACGCCGTAACTTTTTCTATACACATTTTGTGTATCTTCCTTGTACATCATCATCACTCGCTATCAACCCTCTGAAATTACATCGATTCTCTGTCAAAGATTTCAATGAAGAGCAAACAAAAAAAATGATCTCTCAAAGTTGAAATATAAAAATAATTAGAAAAACCACCGTTTGAAACACTGTTCCCATCCGTTCTCTTCTAATTTATTTAATATCTTTAGTATCGGGTACCATCAACCCTTCGATCGCTTCTGTTGATTATAAAAAAAATTCGAGTCATCCACTCAACTCATTCGCTCACTTACACCCAACAGACGTAACCATCCGAGCCGTGTACGCACTCCATCAACCGTTGAAAAAACATTCCACCCCTTAATCCTCGCTCAACAGAATGTAACCCGTAATCGTTGGCCGTAATCTCGACGCAATCAATTTTTCAATAAGACAATCAGTGGTGCCGCGCACCATAAACCAGCCCGTCGATGGTATCGCGGAGCCCTCCGTGTTCCACGTCCGACGGGATTCAAATTACACCCGTAACCCTTTGGAAAAAGATCGCAGATTGTCCGGCTCATTGTCTTGCAGGGGCCCCATATAATAAGAGCGCTATCTGTTCATTAATCTAGACACAGTTCAAGCACGGGAGACGTCCCCCAGGGTACACAAGCCCCGTTTCACCCCCTGCGGCGGACCCCATTATCAAGGCGAGAGGGACGCCTCGAGAAGCGGAGGTCGCGCGAGGTCCAGAAAAGGGAATAAGCCTAGCGCGACGGACACAACGGAACGCTGCCAATTCTCTATTGTACTTGGCGATCGGCCATTTCCCCCTTTTATCCGCTACCTTTTCTTTTCCACCCCTCTGGAATCGACGAGATGGAAAATTTCCCTTCCGGAGGATGATTAAGAAACTTTCAGTTTGTTTCGCGGGATCTAGTGCGTGTGTAGTAGCTGGTGGAGCGATCTCCTCATCTTTTCTCGTCGTGGGAAACGGTGTTATCCGATTTGTATAATAAGACGACAGAACTCTTCGCTCGAGTCTTCTCTAATAACTACACGCTTTTTAATTCCTCGAGAGAATTCTGATCGTAGTCTGTTACTTTTTATACTTGAACAGAAGCGTTCGAAACGATTAGAATTTAGGTATCGCGTTTAGTATACTATTTTCTTTTTTTTAAATATTTTACATTCCTTTGCAATCAGTCTACCAAATAATATCGCGATAAGAAGCACGCGAGGGTGAATCTAGCGGACGTAGAACCACATTTATCGATGTACAAATTGCGGCTATAAAGAACAGCAGTTCCCCGTCCAAGAAACTTCAACACCTTCGACGGCCTAAAAAAACTTTTCCAATTTCGATCGCAGGTAATGACCCTCTGTTCCGCTGTTCCCGCGTTCGCAATAAATATTTAAGGATCAATCCTCCAGCGTGACGACACCGCCGAACGAAATCGCCGGTTTAACGGCGGTGAAACTCGCGGGGGCACTTTTCGCGCGACGATCGCGCTCGACGGGGGGCGAGGTAGTTCGCAGGGTTAGCAAAAGTTACCACTCACCGGTCAAAAGGAGCAGCGTCACGGTCGAGTCCATCCCCAAAGCCGAAATTCGTCGAAACGCAATCAATTCAACGCATTCTCGGAACATTCCTGCAACAAGAATAGCCAGGTTGGTTACGGCGAGAGGCGGGAGGCGAGGTCAAAGGGTTTTGGGGCGGGCGTTGCAGCCGTTATTTTATCGAGTCTGGATGAATTTTCCGAGTTTCTTGCCCGCCTCGACGGGGGAAACGTGCGTCGATTAATCGACGGCGCCGTTATTGGAACGACGGACGATGTATCACTGTTTGAGCGGCAAATATGTCCGCTGATCCGCGTCCGTTCGATAAATCTGACCGACGAAGTCCTCGCTGGAGCCGCGGTAAGGATCACATATTATGTTTCGCGAGAGAATTTCATTTAATTTCCAATTCGGATTTAACTTTCACGGTAATTTCGTTTTCAATCCCAGTTCAGTTTCGGCGCGAGTAATCTGTGTGTTTAGCTTGAAATTAGTTTTTCAACAATCGTCGATGCTCTCTGAGAGCTGTGCTGTAAAAAGAGATCACCGATCACTCGCGCAGGATTCTCTGCGGATTTATAATTAACAATAGGTCCGTGTTTCTTTTATTTCCGCTCGCTAGTTCGACGAACTTCAATAGTAAACATTTACGCGCAACTATCAAGCTTCTATCGTATACTCGTGTCCTTTGAATCAATGTTCGACGTTGATAACCAAACTCGAAATATTTCTAACTAATTTCCATCGAATAAAAGCGATATATCGTGCATCCATTTGTATAAATGTCCCACAAAATCCACAATAATTACATATAATAATTTTAATAAGAATAAAAGAGTTTCTCGAACCACTGGAAACATATTTCGTTCGAAAAATATCAACCAAAGAAGAAAGAGATACTCTCGCCTCGCCCACGAAACGTCCAGGAGGCAGCGTTCATCAGAAAATCGTACGACAATTTGCGCCACCGGTCTTTCATCGACAACGTAAGCGGTGGATCGACTTTTGGGGGTCGCTAGTGATAGTCGCGATTCGCGTTCGAGCTGTTTATTCAATAAATTTCGAGCGAATGGCCGCGCAGGATCGCGGTGCTTATTACGGGGCGGCGCGTTCAACAGATTTTACGGGAGCGTTAACGGGCAGCAGTGCGCTCTGGAATCAACCGGAATTAGCATGCCTGCTGCGCGTCTGTTGACCGTTAATCAATTAGCGCGATGTAACGAGTGCCGCCGCGGCGATGGAGTGGATGATACCGGGGTGGCGTAAAATTCCGGTTAAACGACGCGCGCGTGTTAAATGGCCACGTCGAGGACCAGCCGCGAAAGTAAAGTTCAATAACGCGGCGTGAAACGACGCGGGCCAGGCCTGGCCTGCCCTCGCGCGGGATTATTCGCTTTATGGCGGCGCGGTTGTTCACCGTGGAGGGTGAAACGCGCGCGTGTTTCGCGGAATTCGTACGGGATATTAGATATTTTACATGAAATGGCGGGGAACTCCCGGATGGATGCTTTGGACGGGATTGTGGGGCGCAGTGAATAAATTCACGGGGTGGAATTTCGGGATGATGCATCTCGCGTGACCCTGCGGTTGAAGGGTTACAGAGAACGGAATCGTAACGCGTTGCGTTCAACTCTGTCGCTGGGATCGATGCGACGCTTTGCTGTTGAAAAATTGGAGCTTCGAGTGGGGTACTTTGCGGGTGTCGATGAGAGTGCGACAGTATAGGAGAAACTGGAGAACAGTGTCGAATCGTTGGATATCGTTTTGATCAGCAGTCGAAGAGCAACTATCGTTGATGATTAATGGTGAAATTTTTTATGAATTTGAGGAAGTAGTTATTGTAGCTCAGAGCAAATCGAGAACACTCACACCTTGTGTAATTCGCGTTGCTATAAAATAACGTACAGCGGAGAGAAAGTTCGTAAATCTGTTGAAAAATTGCGTTTATCGCATATCGCGGTTCTTCAAGGAATAACAAAAATTGTTTTAGTGTGTGGTCGCAGGTTGGAAATGGCACAAAGGTGCTCTCGTGGTTTATTGGTTCTTGCGACGTGAAAAGCGTCTCGCCGTTGCGTGGCGAAATAGAAGCAGAGGAATTTCTATCCGAGAACACTTTGAACCGCCCGGTGGAATTGAAACGTATTAGCCAGAACGCGGGAACGCGTATAAACCGGTCGATAAGCGATAAGATTGATGGTCCCGCGGCTAAGATATTCATTTATTTCTGAAGAGTGACACGCGATTTTTCAGGACGCCCTTCGACGAGCGTAATACATTTATCTTAATATTTCATGCTGTCCAGAGGAGAGAGGATGCGTGTGTGCGCGTATAATAGGACGAATGTAACTGCGGACGCTGGGAAATAAAAGGAATTACGTCACGTGTATATTTTCTTCCCCTACGTCCGCGGGTCCAACAGATTATTCTTGTTCCAGCTATTATGCTATAAAATTTTACGTGAAAATTGTACGCTGAAAATAAACATTTCGTCGCACGCGATTAATAATTTTATAACAGAACTGAATATTTATAGAAAAGAACGAGACACAAGTAGAAACAGTTTTATCTTCAGAATATAATATAAATAATTGTTCAACTATACTTGGCAATTTTTATTCATCGAAAACGTCAACTATGTACGCACTAAGATACCTTAAAATATTAAAAACTGACCTTAAAAAGTCTGTCATCGAGCACTTTTCACACGCGACTCACCTAAGCAGTAACCACGTAGCAACCTTTTTTACATTAACCTATTTGCATCGTTGACATCATTTTCCTGGTTATTATCACCAGAGCTCGATACCCATTCACATACTGCCTCCCTTCACCTTTCAAAAATTCCTCGAATATAGAGAAAGACAAGAAATTCGACCAAGTGGACCATCCGTTTCCAGAAAAGATTCTCGCCTTCTAAAGTTTACGCCCTTAAACTATAAAGCCTAGCCAGCCTCTTCAAAAATTCACCACTACCATCGATCCGTTCGATTATCAAGAAACCATCGTTTCTCCAAATTTTTCCACCACGACAAGACCCAAAACGTGAAGGGGGTGCGTGCGTAACTCAGATAAACCCAAACAGCGACACAGCCTCCGAAAGATCACGCTCAGTGGGTTAGTAGCCTGATCCCAGAGGAGCAACCGCGACGTTACGGACGCGATGGGTATTGCGATGGTGTTCGTGGGCGAGAGGGATGGGTGCAGAGAGACGGGTGGCTGGTGACCCACGCCGAAAGCACATTTCGTTAGCCAGACAGGAAAGCAAGGATATAGTTCAGTGGGGATGGCGGTTGTGCCGGGTGCCGGAAACGCGGTGGTGGTCATTTTTCACCGCGCGGACGTCCGTTTCCGTTCCGCCGTTACCGCGAAACACAAACAAAAATGGTGCTGGAAATACGCGAGAGATCGTCAGAGGGGGGGGGGGGGGGAGGGGTAAGAATGGGTTTAAAGGGTGACTTGTGTTCCGTGGCCTGAGCGTTTTTCTGCTCGCCGCGTTTGCTACCTTAAAAGATATCGATCGTTTAATTGTGGCGAACGAAGGAGATTTGTTCGTGTTAAGTTTAAATTAATCAGGCCTTTAATCAGAGATAATTGTGAATTTTAAGGTTTGTGATTTTGTAGATGGATGGACGCGAGCAGAGATTTTCAGGATAGTTTTAGTAACTGCGTTCGAATGATAATCCTGCAGGTTGTTAATTAAAATTCCTCCGAATTCTGCATTTTTTTATTCCGCCTGTTTCTTTTATCATAATTAAGTAAAGTGGTTCAAGCAATTCAGGTACACCGCCTTTGTGAAAGAAAGCTGCTTAAGAACGCTTTAACCACTCTGCTCGAGAACCTCCGAGACTCTCATCTTTCTCACAAAGTATCTTCATTTTTTATTATAAGCACACTCGTTTCCCTAAAACGTCCTTATTAAAAACACTACTATACAACGAAATAGCTACAAATGCTCGTTCAGCCTGGTGGATCGCTCGCATTTTTGGCACATACTGCCCATAATATTAGAAAAATAACAAAATGTACGTCCATTCGCGAACACAAATCTCTCGAAGCTTCATCCCAACAACGAACATCTCAAATATTTTCGAAAAAAGGACCATCGTCTCTTCGATTTTCTTTGAAGGAAAAATACGTGCTACATTTAAAGAAACTTTTTCGAAACATTTTTACGTTATTGCCAAGATTGGACGGTATCCCAGCCAAGTATTCGAAAAAGTATCCCAGAGGATGCATCGCGCGCGTATGCATCGAACGTGGCGCAGCAAGCTGGCAGAATCATAACCCTATCACGGTTGTCGCAACAGGATGACTTAGCGGTCGGCAACAAATATCGTTTCGGTTCTACCCGCGAGCTCGTATTTTCCCCCGGTTTATGGCGCGTGCATAAGAATTTACCGTTGAGGCAGGGCTCGACGCGTCTTTTCTTGCGCCAGCGAATCGTGAACAGCTTGACGAAGGTGAGTTGGGAGGATGATTTATGGACCGCCACGGTCTCTCTCTCTCGCGACGAAATCGAAGCTCCTGATCGAAGGAGAACGACGAAAATAGAGATCTCGCCTCGACAGGGCTGTGAATAGTTGAAATTTTTCATCTTCGATTAAAACATCCAAGAAATCTCAACGATTTATGGTAGATTATACGACGATATATACATTTGTTTATTATTTCAGGTATTTATTATTTTTGAGATACAACTATAAAAGAAGTCTTTTGATTTCCTATTAATTCTGGCTTTCAAATATTAGCAAAATTTGCGTTTACCCCTCGCTCGTGCAGCAAACATAGAAGAACCATATGAACGTGAAAAATTCGCTCTATCCATCGTCGACAAAATTGAAAATAATTCTAACTGGAAAACAATGGCGTAAACAAAAACTGTAACGTACACAGATCAAAGCTTTGATCCAAAAGAATGCAAAAAAAAACGCACACACACGCGCGTACACAACGTATCTGTTTTTCGTTTCGTTACGTCAACGAACGCGTGAATTCGCAAAAAGGTATTTCAATCTCTTGAGGCTCGATAACCGTCCATCGATACATCGCGGTGATTGATCGAGACGGGGCGCGCGCGAACCGACAAACGCCCCTTCAAACGTCGAGCGTCGTTACCAAAAAATTATTCGCTGTTCCGTCCAATTCTCGTTCGACATCATCGCGCTTACGCCTAGCCGCGTAGCGTCGCGATTTTTTGCAATTTAAATGCAATAACAACGATTCCACCGCGCCGATAACCGCTTTCATCGTCGACGCGAAATTCCATCGGCGCGAATCCTCGTTACCGTAGGCGTCGTCGCGCGCCGCCCCCGCCTCCTCGACATTCGAAACGGGCTCGTGTTTCCGGCTAGCTTTGCAATTTGCGCGCAACGCGGCTCGCGAATACAAATTGGCCTGATCGATGCACGATGGATCATTGTCGGGGTTTCGTAACGTCGGCTCGTCCGTTTCGACGTGAGAAAAAAGGAATGGCGCTCCAATTAGAACGACCAAAGTAACATCGAACGAATCGCGAGCAGAGTTTCCTCGATCCAAGTCGATTTCTCTTGCAAATTTAAAGACAGCTGTTCAGCGTCGATCCGCGAAAATCGATCATCGAATGAATTTCAGTAGAGACGTAAGAGTTCGTTATAAGAATTCTTTTTTAAATTTCAATTAGACGACACGCACGATTTGTTTCCATTTGCATGGCTCTACTAATTTCCTGCACCCTCGATCCGTTCCACAGGGTCGATCGCTGTAGCGAATAAACGGTTCGCCAAAGGGATCCCGTAGCCACCCTTGAACCATCCATCACTGAAGAATTAATATCTCGCAGAGCAATGAGAAGCGTAACAAATCCATTTCGAACCACGCAGCAACCAGCGTATTTCCCTACATCAATCACGGTAACCCCAGTTCTCACCCCCTGAGCGTAGCTCGATCGCATTAAAATGAAACACCCGAAGAATCCCCGCATTCGACCCCGCGAGATCTCGTCCAATCCACCGTCTCAGCCTCCGTCTCTTCGTAACCATTAAGCCACGGTTTCCTTGGCGTCTCGTGTCACGAGGAGACGTTTAAAAATAAAAAAAGAGAATTCTGGTAAACCAGCAACGGTAGTTACGTTGAAACGGCGTGCAACGCGCGTGCAGAGAGGGCAGGGAAAAAGGTAAACGTAGAAACGAGAGGAAGAGGCTGGCAGGGGTGGAAAAAAAAATTATTAAAGGTCTCACGACCACGGCGACGACTGGAAGAACATCACTGGCCGCGGAATCAAGCGTTTCCAGTATCGCATGAATGCATTATTCGCCCTGAAACACGCGCGCCACGGTGAGTAACCATAGACAGGCGCAGCATGGCGAACAGATTTCGTTCGATCATCGCAGGGGTGGTCGGATGGTTTAAAGGTTTCCCAGCCTCTCCTCCGGCTGTCACTTTGCGTCCAACGTTTGATGCTTTTACTCTCTGCTCTACGCGTCCTTTCTCTCTCTCTCTCTCTCTCTCCTTCTCCTCGTTCCTCTGTCGAAAGCTTTTTGCCTCTGCCCCCGGTGAAAAAGAAGTCAGCCATCAGGAGAGGGGGTGGAAGCGGCGCGCGACGAGGAAATAGCAACGAGAGGAAATCGTGTCGTCGTCGTCGTTGCCCGCGGGTTTTTACAGCGAGGAACTCTCGAGCACGCCAGCCAAGCATAACTCGCCGCGAATGGCTATACGTTCGTTACTACGCGCGGAGAAAAGGGTGGATCACGTCATCGTTGATATTCGATTCGTCGCCGGAGAAAGGGAGCCTTTCAGCGGCTGCTTCTTTTCTTTTCCCACTGTTGCGGCCCGTGGTACGAATATGAAGTGGTTGAAAGGGGGGTTTCACAGGGGCGGTTCCGTCTGATGGAGCCTGTGGTGGACGTTGGGGGGAGGGTCGTTCGAATTTTTCGAGATCGTAGACTGCTCAGTTGCATAGGTAGTTTAACATAATCAAATCAAGACAATCAGGAGGGAATCGAGGGGTTGGTTTTTGCGTGCAGGATATTGGCGAAGGGATGTGTTCATTTAACGAAGAGTAAATGAATTTCTAACATCAACCGCAACAATTTTCATCTAACCAATTAACATATAAACTATCCATACGTTCTGTAGATCTCCATACACGAGGAAATTGTGATTCAACAAACATAGATACCCCGATTCCCTCCAACTATTGCGAAACCACCCCCTCGAGGCTCCATCTCTACCTCTTTCCGCTCATGTAAACGAAGAATCCCTCACGTACGTCGAAGCACGAGCCACCGCGAAATTACATGTCTCGGTGCGTTTCGTCGTGGCTCGTTTAAGGATCCCCTCACCGGATAATGGAAACCATTATTGCTGGGAATATCGAAAGGATTTGCGAGGGCGGGGCCAGGGCCGGTTTAATCGGTGGAAAATCTACTTTGCCAGAAAATTACGATATTGAATTCGTTGGCACTTTAACAAGTCCACCCCCCATCGCCCCTCCGACTGGTTAGACCGCGATCGATCGATCGATCGTGCCACGGAACACCACCCGCGCCCCCTCGCGCGGCTTTTGTCCGCTCACTGCACGATACGGTTCTAAATCGCTTATCCGAACGTCTGCGCTCCTCTCTCTCTCACCTGTTGAATACCAAAAGACATTTCACTGGCTTCGATACGCCGTCACGCTCAGAAATAACGAGGAAAAGGGGTCTCGCGGCTCGACGCGCGTGAATAATGGATCAGAACCGGTCACGTAGCTACCCTTTCTCACCCTCTCGCGTTCGAACGGCCTTTTTCTATCCGCGGATGCGTCGCGACGTCGCTACACTTCGCGAGAAGAACTTTGCCTTGGTCTGGTGCAACTGGTTGCGCAACTTCTGATTGCGCGTGAAGAAGAAGATGCGTCGCGTCGATACAGTAGGTCACGGCGATGTTCGATAACCGATACGTAACTCCCTTCTATTTTGCGTGAATGCACGAGTAAGAAGAAAGCACTGTGAGACATTGTAACTTGGTAAAAGAATGATTGATTGTGCGATATAATGTGCAGAGATGCGCATCGGTGTTTTAACTTATTAAATATGCGCTCGTATAATTTTGTGACACTTCTGAATATACGACGCGTACGCTGGCAGCGTTTTCATTTTTATTTCTAACTGCGTGCTAGGAGATATGGAATTGTCGACTGGCAAACTTACCTGAATGTAAACGCAATAAGTCTGGGGACGGTGCTCAGGTCACGTAACCTCGCGTAAACGCTTAGTAACACCAGCGACGCACTATTATGAACTGCGATAACGCGAGTTAAGACACCGATCCACGGTCGAGAGCGAACTAAGCGTCCTCGTTATACGTCTCGTTCTGTTATGCGAACCGAGGGATCGCGAGTGACCCCGAAAATCGACGAGAGATCGCGAAGTCACTTTTCAGTAAATGTATTTAAAATGTTGTACAAACTTAAATATCGTATCTTACTTATAATAACATTTGGCGAGCGAAATTGTTTAGTCTTTGTGTTAAAATATAAATATTTTACAGGATTAGCTACTGTAATTAATAAACATGTTATCCATTTTTATAGTTTTACATAAATATATTTCTCAAGTCAGAATCACCCTTTTCTTCATGATTTTCCTTCGACCCTCTCTCAATATTGTTTTTTTCTCTCCCGCTAGAAAGGGTACGCGGAATAATTTAAAAAATTCTCCAGATGTTTCCAAGTCGAACGCCTTCAAGGTCTACTGACCTTTCCCCTTCGCCTTCTTTTTTTCAATATTTTTAACCGCCAGAAAAGGGTGGAAAGTTCTCTCGCCAAACCGAGAGACGGAAAAACGTGAGGGACTGACAGCCGTAATCGCTCCCCCAGATAAAGAGGGCACGGAATTTAGATAAGGCTCAGCCGGGACTTTACGCGCGCTTAAAAATGATCCCAGTTTGTATCTTTTGCCGGAAACGTCCCTCAAGCGCCACGTAAATTGCATTCCGTAATTTCACCCGGGACACCCGTAACGGACCTTTAATCAATCAGAAAACGAGACGCTGCCTTTCGTCGAATTCTTCCTGGAATTTTTAAACGGCCAAACGAGACTGTACGAGTATCAATTATTTGCGCGAGGCGACGAATAAAATTGCATCGTCGTCAAATATAGATTGCTTCTCTTGGAGGATTTAAATTTCATCTGGGGGATTTTATTTATTCAATTTTGAGACGACTCGAACGGCAATTCGAGGATTTTAAAAATGATCAAAGATTCGAAACGGAAAATTTCAATTCCTTCCACCGCGTATTTTACCATTGACGATCAGTAATTATAAAAGTGATCGTTAATTTGAAGCGAACCTCGTTAATCGATTACCCTGCGCTCTATTCTACAGCATATACAATTAACCGCAGAACTCGATCGATATAATTATTCGTAACGCCCAGGGCGGAGGAGGACAAAGGCGGGAATTGAATAACAGTTGGTCAGAGGTCGAAACAGAGAGAAAAGGGGTGGCTCGATGGGGTTGAGACGGGTGGGTAGGTGCTGGTATCCGGGAGAGAGGAAACTAGAGGAGCTCGTTAAAGTGATCGAAACGACACTCCGTTTCGCTCTTCGACCCTGTCGTCTGTCACGATGCAGAGAGTCGTTGGTCGGTAAATTGGAAAGAGGCGACGACGAAAAAAAGCTCGATCCGCCGGGGCGACGAGCGCACTCGTGGCATCTGATAAGGCACGGCTATTCAATTAGTGTCCCGTGAACCTGTGTCGATCGATAACGCCGTTATAAATACTCTCCGAGGGCTACGGAAGTGGGCGAAGGGAAAATGGAAACAGTCGGAGATGTGTATCGCCGCGGATGAGAGTGATCTTTCGAAAACCGGGGCTGGGATCGTGTAATTGAAAACCGGATCGGGGAAAACATCGACAAGGTACTCTAAACGAAAAAAGAAAATTCAATGTTCGATTAAGTTTTGCATTTGGAATTTAACCCCCGTTGCGTTTGAAATATTTGTTGCTGTGGATGTTGCAACAGTCATAAGATAAACTTTGGAACTACCCGTAAAGGGGTTGACAGGTATCTACAAAATATTCTTCGCTAATTATTATCGAGGAGGTTTCGAACAATTCCACATACTACAAACAATACTCATCCTGCTTCATCTACAGACAATATATAAATCGAACATCATTTTGTAAATAGCAATCATCAATCCTAAAAAAAAAAATAAGCTTTCGAGAGCAGATCTACGCGTCATCTTGAACTTCCTTATCATCAAAAACCCAGAACACGTTATTATTGAAAATAGAAATCAGAAGGGCGAACGAATTGTCGTAAATCGCGAAGAAAATCGTGGTCCGTTCCGGCGAAGGCATCGAGGATAAAACAACCCTCATGAAACGTAATAAACGACGGATATAAGCTGGCAAGTACCAGGAACACCTGGCGTGGCCGGCAATCTCCGTTCCCTTCGTTCTCCATTTCCACCCTCCTCGCATAATGAGACCACTTTGTCTCTTTCGACCGCCGCCGTCCGCCCCTGGTCCCTCAGGGGTAGGTGGGGGGCGGTAACGAAAAAGGGGAATTTATTTTCTTCGACGGCTCATCTTCGATTCAGCCGATTATCATAGCGGACACCAGCGGAGGACGCTCTCGAAGGGCGGAGCCGGGTTAATGAGAAGTCGACCCCCGTGTAAACGTTCCGTGGGGGATGAAGGAACTTCCTGACCGCGGAAAAATCGCACCTACCTCCGGTGGATCCTCCGTTCGAACCGTCGGGAGCCTCTTTAGACGGTGAGACGTTCCTGGTGAAGGGAGTTAATTGAACCTCGCGAAACGAGCAGGATGGAGAGGCGTCGAGGCGAGCGTGGCAAGGGATGGACTTGTGGAATTGGACTGCTTTATGAGATGTGACCCCTTCTATTTTGATCTCGCGGGCAAATCGGACTCTTCTCGTGCGATTAGCTGCACATTTTTTAATTGAATTCTTCGAAAAGCTGCTGCTCGTTATATTCTTTCATTTTCTTCTTTTTCCATTTCTGGATAATAGCTTAATGTTTTGTTAAAACGTATTTTAAAGTAATTGAAATTTTTATAGGACAAATATGCTATTTATGGGACGAAGGTACGTTGAAAAATTTAAGGTTTAATGGGTGACGTTTATAAATGTTTTTAAACAACCGAGGGAAAGTTGATACGTTTAACAGGATTCAGTGACGGAATAAAACAGTTTGGGAAAAGAGGCAATCGCCTACAAGGAAAACGAATTAACCGGCCAGCAGTCCTCTGGGTTTTCAGTAGAATATCCCAGTCGCCCGTCAGACATGGCAAACTCCCTTGAAGTTGGACAGTCAAACCGTGAAAGGACCAGCGCGAGCAAGGATTCTGCATTTCAGTTTTATAAATTGTTCCGGGCTATCTCCTCTTTCTATTAATTTACGTACGTAACTTTCGTGTTGCTGGGAACGTGGCGTATAATAAAATAACAAAATTGTAACTCTTCTGCCAAGTTACTGTCAAGCTTGTTACATCCGAATGTACCATAAATTTCAATCACAGACGCTTTTCCTTAAATTTGATCGAAATTTCGCGTTGCTACTGATTATTTTTTGTACACGAGAAATTTTTATTTTAAACGATTTGCAAAATTATGCTCGCTTTGAAACACGGTCTTCGCGAATCCACGATACTTAATTTTCGCGCCAAGTAACAAATTCCAGCAAATACCGCGTCTCAGAGAAAGCACGGCTGAGAGAAAGCCGCAGGAAAGCTCTTTCCATTTCCACAACAATATCTCCACATCTTCATCGTCCCTTCTCACACTCCTTCTCAATATCTCGACACATAACACAGTCCATTAGTCGCAATACTCTAGAAGCGTCAAAGAAGTCTCACCTTCGCTCGCTAACATCTTCATTTCCTTTCACTAACCAAACCCAACCCCAACAAAAGACATCGTTCAGCCTGAAAACTGCCTCTACCACGGTGCGCTCGGAGACATGCATCAAACTTCCCGTTTGTGTCCTCCATAAAACTCCATTTTTAGCAACGACCCGCACTCCTTTTAGAAGACCAGAAGGAGAACAAATTGTACTGTCGACTTGCAATCGGTAATTCGATTCTCAACCCCTTCAGGTTCGATGCGATTATTACTTCAATGACTCCTCTGACTATCGCCACAAATAATATTAAATAACAATAATTGTATTCCAAAACGCCCAACTGTATACCTCGAAAAATAAATATGGTGATACTGATATAACAGAATTTGTTCTACAACTTGGAACGTTACAACCATACGATGCGTAATCAATAAAAATCTGATGCTCTTAATTCGTATCCAATTAGAGACGAACAATGTTTACCAAAAAATCTTGCTCAGATAGAAACTAACTCATACAACTCGATAAAAAAAATTCGTAAAAATCACGCAGCAACGCGAGCATCGACACGTGCGAGAGGGGTGAGTCGCGGCACGCGACGACACGGGCCACGGATCGATCGGCGACTTCCGTATCCCGTAGAAATCTCCGTCGAGGGTGGAAGTTGAATAGCCGCGCCGGAGGGGTAAGACAAGGACGGGCAAGAGTTATGCATTATGATTCGCCGTTCGCAGGTTCCCTTTTCACCCTCCGCCGCCAACCTAATAACATCACTTGTTGCACGGGCCGTGACCCAACCCCCTCGCCCACCCTCGAAACCTCGAGCTGTGCGCGAAACTATTGCTCGCCACCCTCCTCGCCCCGTCTCGTCCTGCGAGGTCCCGTCTCAAGGATAGCTGGCTGGCCGTCTTATGAATTTCATTTATCTCGCCGGGTATCTCGCACGCGAACAGCGTCGCTGCGCGCCGGGACGCCCGCGTCTAGCGGTTACAACTTGAACGCGACCACTTGTACGATCGCTCGCGAGACTGTTTCCGGGAGATCTCGGATAGATCTTGGTCAATTTGCTTCTTGACACCGTCGCGAAGAGTATTTTTGCTCGTGCAGCAGTTAATTTATTAAATCCAGAAGATTCCACTTTTCTGGATCCTTTTAAGGATCTGTTGTGACATTCAGAGATTTTAAGCAAACGCTTGGAATATAGAAATATATCACGAATCTACTGAAAGCGTTCGCGATTACAAAAGTAAGTATAGACCTTGGTAAACTTGCTTCTTGACACCGTTGCGACGATTATTTTTGCTCGTGCAGAAGTTAATTTATTAAATCCAGAAGATTCCACTCTTCTGGATCCTTTTAAGGATCTGCTGTGATCTGCACTCAGAGATTTTAAGCAAACGCTTGGAATATAGAAATATATCACGAATCTACAAGATTAAAACTATTACAAAAGCAAGTCGACGGCTGTCAGAGGGTGTCGAGCGAGAGCATCCGAGGGATCGTCTCACGAGATCCTCTCTGATTTGTTGTTCCATCGCGCGATCTCTGCTGCAACGGCCAGAGATCCCTGGCATCAGCTATTTCCGCGAGGGCTCTCTCCTGTTTGATTGCGCGTCCCATCCTCCCCTGCGAGCCTCTCGGCTCGTTGTAAATCTCATAAATCTTTCATCAAAGCGATCGAGCCGCCGCGTCTGAGAGCGTTCTTCCGTTAACGACCGAGCGTGTCAGGCTGATATTTCGGGGTTGCGGAGCCACCCCCATCGACCGGTGATATACGACGGGCGTCGCGGCAGCGGTCGTTCGCTAAAATTCGAGACGAGGAATCGCTAACGACGGTCAGGAAACGCGGCCAGCTATGAATCAACCCTTGTCCGTCAGATACGGATATCGATGTGTTTTCACGCCTCTGATTGATGCTCGAGCGTTCCTTCGCGAGGAAACAGTTTGGGGAATTGAAAATTTCGTAGACACTCGTTCGACGGAACTCGCGTATAATTCGCGCGAGCGATTTCAGTAATACAGTTTGGACTAAAAAATTTCATAGGAACACGCGACTCGCTAAAAATTATTGTACAGAATCTTTCACAGAACATTGTCGAAGAATTCGAATATAGATAAAGTACAGAATGTTTGCAAGGAACTTACGGTCACTTTCATAAGGGAAATTAAACGATTCCACGGGGATCGTTGTAAAGAACGCGACTCGTTATTTCACTGAAACGACGGTTCCAGCAAATATTTAAAAATCGCAAATAACCCAGGCGGTTTCATCGCGAACCGTCCAATGTCGAGCGTGGAGTCGAAAGAGGGAAAAAAGGAAAATCGAAAACGTTTATCAGCGGCCGATTCGGAATCAATGCAGCCCGGATAACGGTGGGCGCGTTAACCGTCGATGAGGGGGCGTTTTTCGTCGGCCGTAAATTGAAAATTCGCCGACTCTTTAACGAACGAGCGTTGTTGCCGATTACCAGATACCAGGAAACGAATGTCCGTCCGAGTGGGAATAATCGAGTTCCACCGCCCCTGTCGTCCCGCGACCGAATCGCGGCTGCTAATGGTCGCATTGGCACGCAAAATTAAAAGTGCCGCCTCGATTGAACTGCCCGCGTCGCCCGCGCTCTCTCGACGTTTCACTTTTCCGCGTTTTATACGCGCGATCGGTAACCATATAAACGCGAGGGAATTTCATCGACGAAACGTATCAATCTCGATCAATTTCATTCACGTTCAACCGTGCAAAGAGAATGAACCTTCGAAATGATTCGAACTGGAAAAGAAACATCTGAGCTACGTCTGGAGTTAAAAAACGAATTGAAATTAATTCAATCCACCCTGGTAATTTTAAACAAAGACCACGTATCCGCAGAATTGCTAGGAGGAAATCTCAAGAGCGCACGGCGCATGTTAATTTCCCGAATCGAACGCGACCCAGGACTCCTCGCCAGGAACTCGAACATACGAACCCAGCCGTATATTTTACAGCCGACGTTCGATCGTCTTCGAATAGAGAATTAATTCCTGAATAATTTCTCTGGTATTAAGTTGCACCCTCTATGGATTGCCCGCCCCCCCAATCGACGTATCGAGTAGGTTCGCTCGATATCGACGAGTTCGCAAGCTCGGCTCGGGCCTTTGTCGACGATGTAATTCGAATATAACTCTGTACGCATATAATACGAGAGGTTGACGTGCCGTGCCGATCGGCGTCGAATCTCGATGGCACTCGAACCGCGCTTGTTTCGCCCCTGTCTGCGTCCTCGCTTCCCTCGTACCTCGATCACCGTTGCGTATCGACGGCGAGCTCGTATCCCTCGAACAAAGAAGTAAATTAAACCGAGATTTACCGGGGTTTCTGTTGAATTAATGAGCCGAACGAGCACGGCGATGCGGAAAAAATTATGTATACGATACACCACTCGCGCTTAATTTTCGATTCTGTTCGATTGGGAATTAGAAAAAGGAAAGGTTACGGAACGGAATTTCAGACGCACGCCAATTACTGACGTTCCCGCGAGGTAATCGTTAAAAATTATTTCACCCTCGAACGAGTGCAAAAAATAAAAAAAGAAAACTAGAACAGTGATTGCAAAGAGGAGAACTTGGAAAATGATAAAACTTGGGAGTGTAGAAGATGGAATGTCTGCAAGCAACGTCTATCCAATCCCAACGCACCAGCAGAACCGCCCTCCAGTTCTTCCTCACTTTCTAAATCGTCCCTCGGCAAAACAATCGCCCCCCCCTCTAATTGCCCAGTAGTTTCCCATCGCGGACCTGCGAGCAATTTCAAGCGAAACTCCGAAAAACTTGCCAGAGATTCACTCGAAATCGGGAACGGTAACTTCCAACCAAAAACTACCCTCATCAATACCAATCGCCCCCGTTCGCAGAGGGTTGCAACGCCATCCCCAGTCTGCCGTGAGTTCCAACGCCGATAAAACGCGGGACGAACGGATGGAGAGCAAGCGGGATATGAAAACATTTATTGCAACGTCGACTGAAGGGTGGAACGGGGGTGAGAGAGCGCGCCGTCGATGGATCAAAGAAATCCTTCAGTCCTCTTTGCGCGTGCGATTCCGGCCCTTTTCATTTCGTTATCGATGAAAAACAACGCGCAAACAACGCGAGCCGAGGAGGAGGAGGAGGAGGCCATACCCGTGACGAGCTCGCAGAGGACGCGATCGTTAATTTTCACTTCCGCGCGAGGGCTCGCTCGTTTTAAATGCCCGATAACATCTTCACACTGGCCGCCTGTTTCGTCGTGGCCATCGACTGCGCGTTGCAATTTGTATCGTCTCGTTTGCCCTCGCCTCTCTCTCACCCTCTGATCGGTTTTTAATTTCTATCGGGACCATTCGAGCCACTGGTAGCACTCGTGGCGGTTGAATCGTGTTTTTGAATCGGTAATACCAACTGTAACCTTTCATCTCGTTTCGCTTTTTATCTCCAATACCATGTAAAAGTTTCGATGAGCTTGGGGATTGGTGGACGCGTCTTTGATTCGAGAAAATGGATTGGTACTTTTGAAATCTTTCGCAGTACTTGCGCAAAATCAAATACACTCGCGCTTCGTATCGATCGACGCCATTGGTACTCATTTATCTCTCGTTTCGTTTCGCGTCTCACGCACACTACGATTAAACAGAAGAATCATCCGTACTACCCTCCCTTAAGAGACAGAGGAACAATATCCCTAAAGTACGGTGGTAATTACCTTCAACCCCGTTCGAGTAAATCGTACACAACATCCACCCTCCAAACTCTCTCGTTATCGACCTTCGATTGGCTAATTTCCCGAGACGAGCCACCCTCCGCAAGTAGTCCTCCGATCTCTTATTCCCCGCACGCTTAACCCTTCCGCGTCCGATCGATCGCTACGCTGGAGTCCCGCGCGAGGCTGGTAAAAACGAGATAAAAGAGGGAAAGGACCAGATAGAGTGCAGGAAATGGGTGGAGGTGGATGGCGACGAGGGGCTCGAGGAGACGTTCGTGGAAGAAGGAGCAGGGTGAAAAGGGGGCGGACGGAGAGTAGACGAGGGGGGTGGTTTGGAAAGGTTCGAGCGGTAAGAAACGACAGCGGGTTTCGAAGGACCCCGAAGGAGGTTGGAGGCGAAAGGAGGATGTGCTGTCGTCCCTGAAAGGATAGATTGTTAAGCTACGGCTGAATGGGAGCGTCTCCTTTTTACCTCTCGTTCGGCCTTTTCTTTCGCTCGTCTCGCGCGGCCCGACTTTTCGATTTTCTACGTCGTCGCGAAGAAAGGATATTGTTCAGGGAGGAGACGGAGGACGGGGCTGGCCAGAGGGAGCGCGTCGACGTGCCGCCGCTGGATTTTTCATCAGCGTTTGCCTGGTCGAAGTGCTGATTAGCGGGAACCGCGGCGATGAAATTGTTTCCTGGTTTCGTGGCTCCTGCGGTTGGGATCGAGGAACGAGTGGGACCCATCGGCTAGTCTTGAATGGCGGACGCCTCCGTCCGTAAGTGTCGCGTCGTGTTTCCACCCCCCCAAGCTATTATATTTTTCTTATATCTTATTTCTTGCGAAAAATTCGGAAAAGTATCGCGAATGGAAAACAGCAGAATTGCGAGAAGACTAATATCAGTATAACATCGATCAACTGTTTTATAAATGAACGCTGGTATCGATTAAACGAATTCTCTGAACCCTGAACCTGGAAACTGATCGTAATAAAAGCAAGCGAAACAGTGGAGTACAATTGTACTCGTTCTAGCTGCTTTCTTACTTTAATTATTCTAGTTGTATAATACCTTTTGAACACTCGAGGGGAATGATAGCACGGGCTAAGAAAAACATGTCGCAAAACGGTCAGGATACATAAATTAGACTGTTTTTACGCGGCCCTATGGAACAAGTGGAACACGCTCTACCTTCGTTTAAAAAAGCATGAAACACGTGGAGTTTAAAGGGGGCTTTAATCTAACCAAAGTTAAAGTCGAGAAAAAACATGAAAAATCGCCGGCGAGAGCATTTTAATTAAGACAGGCTTGGCTTTTGTTTAATTAACTTTCCGATTAAACAGAACGAACGAAACTGAAACGACCGGAAAGACTGTACACCATCGACTTAACGGGTATTCTCGTTCGAATTAAAATTTCGCCCGTTTCCAAACGGTGGCATCGATTTAAAACCACCTGGAGGACACTTTGCGACAAACAGAGGACACCTGAAATTCCTCGTCCGCTTCCACTCGCGTCCTCGCGTCCGATAATTCCACCGATCGTCCAGCTGCGCGCAGCAGCGATCCACGAGTTATCGTCGAGCGGAACAAGAAGATGACGAAAGGGGTTGACGGTCTGAGGAGCTAAGAAATGGAACGCGACGGAGGCAGATGGACAGACGATACGAGCAGCCCCGGTTTAATTTCCGGTCGGATAAATTTCCCAACGCGGAGAACCCGATCCAGGATTCAAGAGGGGGTGCGGAAAGTAAACCCTGTCCCACCCCACCGTGGGAATGGAATCTTTTATGCGGTCGAAATGCAATCAGCTTGCGTTGCACGCTGAAATATCGCCACCAGGTATGCATAGCTCGATCGTGTTTACGTATCCACGTCTCTCGATTCTATTTTCCAGCGGAATTATTAGTGGCTTTGAAACGGGGGTTGTAACTCGAGTTCGATCGACGGATGTCGAAGTCAAGGGTTGATTAGTATTTAGACGCGTTTCTGTCCACCTTTTCCTTTAAATTTGTACAATTATCCCATCAGTATTGTGCAGAAACGAATTTATCAAACAGAGAAACTGAAATTCAATTTCTATCCCTGTTTCATCCCTTCGATAAATCTAGCAGATACGAAGGTTATATCTCTATTTAATCAATTATAAATTTGCACCCTGTCTTCAGGAATTCTACGACCAAATTTAATTTCAACATAAAATTTGTTAACCGTGGTGGCAGAATTGCTCTCTACGCGCCTTCGAAACTCACCCCTGACGATCGATAGCCGCACGGAGAACGTTCGAATACTTTCTATTCCTTTGGAGACAGACGGGGTCCGATATCGCGCGGATAAATAAAATATCAAGGGAGCATTTTAGGCGGACTAACGAACGGAAAGTAGCTGGTAATGAGAAGGAACGGCGCGCGTAATTAGTTATCAAGAATGTGTGTTTGCGGGAGGATAAATATCTCGTAGGGAAAATCCGTAAATTCCCCGGGGGCGAAGGAAAAAATGAATCCGCGCAGGAATTTACGAGCGCCGCGGCGTAACAAAAATTAATCGCGTCGCCCGTGCGAGCCCGGCGCGGTGAACAATAAACAATGTCAACCCGGGGGCGAACGTGTAAAAGTGCTTCGCGCGGATTTCACCGACGCGGCTGGATACAGTGATCGTAAATTAGCCGCCGTTACACCGCGGGCGCGAAGGAGACCCGGTACGTGACAAAAACTGGCAACCTTCGACTCGAAAAAAATTGCCCTGGCTTTTTTTTTTTGCGAAATATCTCACCCCTCGCGGTTAAAACGGTGAATTACACGAGGTTGTGCTGGGGTGGCGGGTGTGATACGTTGCTCGTATCAATCGTAATTAAAAACTAAAATAGAATCTCCGTTGTTGTGGGTGAACATTGTAATTGAAGAAGAAAAAAGTAGATTCGTTCCGTGGATAATAATAAAAGGGGTCTTTACTTTCCCATGGAAATATGGATCCGTTTTTTATCGCTATATCGGTCGGATTACATGTATAAATTGAAGAACGGCTGACTGTATTTAAATGCCATAAATTCTGTCAACCTTTTCATATTTACGTGGAATTTATATTCGTATACGTAATACCGATTTTATACCTCTGTTATTTGCATACGTGTGTTATATATTTTTAAAGACGGTTGGTGGCGATAATGGAGAACCAGGACCAAGGATATTTCAGGAAATTTAGAAGGTTCGACCGTTAATCGAGATTAGACTGACGTCTGATCAATGATCGATCGAGTTTAACGAACGTTCAATTGAGAAGTGAAATTATATCCAGTTTGCATTAATTTATATAAAATCTGAGAGAAGCGTCTGTTTCGTGTTAATCTGCGAGAGCGTCAATTGAGATCCGCGGCAGAGAACACAGTCGCCATAAAATAAGACGAGGCGCAGCCCAGCCACGCGTTTCCACCGTGTATATTCGAGTGTTACAATTACCGGAAGTTTATTCCGTACTTAAACAGAAAGTTCCAACAGCGGAGAGCGGATTCAACCGGTTATCAGGCGTACGCTCTCAGCCACCGTTGATTTCGAGCGAGTTTGCGGCTCGTCCGCCGTTTAACCCCTCCCAGGTTGCACCCCGCGATTCTGCGGACTGATTACCCTATTAATTTTCAAAACGACGGATAATGAACATCTCTGTTAACAACAGTTTGCTTCCCTTTTTCGAACTTCACGATATCTCGCGGTGCCGTGGAAATGAATATTTTGCAACCACTGACGTCACACGGTGGTAATCGTTCGGTCACTGTAAATTAGTTTTCAGTCGTTGGGCACTCTCTGACTCGGAAAAATTGCTCGCGATCGTTTAGATATATACTTCGAAGAAGCTTTTCTAACTTCGTCAAAATAATTTGTAATATCTTTAATAGACAGAATATTTATTGACGATTCGTACTGTAAATCCCTAAATTCATGCATTATCATTATCGTGCAAAAGATGGAAGCTTCGTTGGTTGAATAAAAAAAGTAGCTAAAAATTGAGAAGCACAGAAAAAAGAAAAAATCGAATCTCACGCAGATTGGACAAGTGAAATCCGGTTAAAAAAAAAAGCCAGTCGTCTCGACAAATGATCGCGCCTCGTGGCACAACGATTCAGAATGCAACGCGTTTAAAAACGCACGCCCCTCTCAGACGGCGCGAACAAACGGCGTTCGAAGGAAAAGCTCGCGGCTCAAAGGATCAACGGGCAATAATTAACCGAACAAAAGGTGGAAAGAACAGCACCCACCCTCGAGGCTCGCGCGCTTACCAAAACTACACGGCCGGCCAGGCCGTTCTCGCGCTCGAAACAAAAACAAACGCTCGTCTGCGCCGGTTCGTCGCATCGAGCGCGAACAACGCGATCCCAGCGTGTAATTAAGAGTCGCGTAACGGCGGTGGGGCTGGTCGTTTTAATTACGGGATCTTAGCGAGAGAGGGGCCACCGCCGCTTTTCTTCAGCGGCGAACAATGCTCGAACGCCTTTCGGAATTGGTCCCCGTGAAAACGGCGAACAAAGGAGGCGTCCAACGGATAGGAAACGCGTGGCGCCGGTTGTTTCTGCGCGTTGTTTCCGATTTAGAGGCGGCCGTGCTTTTAGAAGACGTTTCGAGGAGTAAACGCTCGGCAGGAGAGAGCTGCGAGGACGATAATCGACAAAAGGTGGCTTCCACGGGTGCGAATACTCCTGCTCGAGTCGCGATTTACCACTGTTTGCTCGCTCTTGCGGTTAAGACTGCGTCTTATTGTTCGAATCCATGGTTAAGAACGCCACTTTTGTACGATGCACGAATTTTCGTGCATTTTTCTAGAATTCGTCTCTGTGGAAGTGTAAACGTGGGATTTTTGGTTTGTATCTCGATGCGAAGGATCAATCGTTTCGTCGAGATTGCATGCACGTTGCGTATTCAACCCTTTAAGCTTGTGCGCCACTCTGGATGCCATACAGATAATTGTTTGCCCTCGTGGCGCATTTCTAGGTCTGTTATATTTATTTATTAGTTTGGATACGTTATATCTAAGTGGAGAACGAATAAATTGGAGCTATGTATTAGCTTGCGAAGAAAGTTTCATGCTACTCGAAATTGTTATCGAATACAAAAAAGTACCCATTTCTATCGCAAGATAGTTATTATCTTTTCTTCTCTTATTAACAGAGAAACGGACGAAGCGTAATTTAAGTATAAAAAGTACCACCTTCACCCAGTTCCTGGCGCAGAGATGAATTTTAATCAAGGATCAATCACTTCGGATCCTTAACATTTTAATGTCTCGATAATCATTCTCCATTAACCTCGATCCATCACGGCTCGCCTCGAGGCATCTCTTGGCCCTAATATTAAATTACAGATACGAAATATTATCGCGTTGCGTTCGTTCAACGTCCGTCTGTTAACTTCCAAATGCTACGCGTCGAAACCCTTCCGATTGCCAATGAAAATTAAAACCACGACTTCTCGTTCGACGAAATAACGGAGAAAAATAGCTTGCGAATGTTCGTGAAAAAATTGCGTTACGAGGAACAACGAAACCATAGAACAGAATTATCAAGTGGACGCACAGCTCCGCCATTTCTCACCCCCTGATAATTAGAACCGAATCGAAAGGGCGAACGACTGACTCGTTTCTCATTTGAACGGCACGCCCGCCACGACCGATGTCGTAATTGCATAATCCCGATCCCGACGATGGGAACAAAGGGGTATCCTAATCATTGATTCTCGCGGGCCCGCGACGGCAGAAAATCGTTTGCGGTGAATCACATCTAAACACAACAATAGGCTATATGATCAATAATGGCGCGGGCATTGTTCCCTTCGTCATCATCCATCCGCCCCCGCATCGCGATTCCATCATCAGAACTCTGGAAACCAAAACACAAAGGGCATTTCCAATCACCGATAGTACGCCGCCTCGCATCTTTCACCCCCTTACCACCCCGCGTCTCCCTCGATAATCTGCCCTACCCTCGTCCCTTCTCGCCTCCTCCTCCTACTTCCTCCACTTTTTTCCTGCATTCTCAGCTAACGCGAAACGCAATAGTTCGATAATCTCCGCGGTCCTGGTAGGGGTGAAAGTCCCTCATCGCGATGCGCCTTTTATTGGTGGATCGATGTGTCGCACTGTTTCGTTGCTGGCGAATTAGAATGCATCGAGTCGAGCCTTTGATTTTTCTTCATTTCTGCACCCATGCTTGGTGGTCGAATCTAGACGTGGTAAAAGGTTTAGCGAAGCTTCAGTTTTTCATTCGAGAAAGTCTTGTATCTCTATTTTTCGGATGCTACGGTGGGGAGAGAAATTTGTGCAACCCTCACACCTCCCACGATATGCTAACTTCGTGATGAAAGTACGTAAACCAGCCTTGATAATATTAAAGAAAAGAAGCTGGCAATTCTTTAACCAACTTCTCGCCAGGGTATCAAAATACAAAACAAGGTAGAAATTTCCAAAAACTTTCGTGTTTGTGGTTAAAAAAAAAAAGGTCTCGATACCCGTGCGAACTGTACCATAGCGAGCATGGCGTCAGAAACCTGGCACGGAAGAACCGTTTTCCAAGGAAACGACTGAAAAAAAAAAATACCACTGTCCATTTGTCCGGCTAATAAATAAGCGTTATCGTCGCGACGCAGAGAGATTAAGCAGAAACCACGGGCGACACGCCGTTCGTACGAACGCAGCAAACCTCGACGATAAAAACCAGCCCTGGTTCCGGTTCACCCTCGCGTACGTGTGCGCGTGAAAATAATCGCGGGGCGGTTCAGAGAACGTTCCTCGAGCGATTCGTCGTTCGGGAAAAAGTGGTTCCTTCGCCTCGCAAACGGATACGCGCGGGGGGGTTGAATCCTCCTCGTCCACCCCCCAAACCACCCCTTCTTACCCGTTGGTCAAGCTCTCTTTTCGCTTGGCGGAAAATTTACGCGGGTGTTCGTTGAAATTTCGAATGAATTTGATTCGCGTCCGCTGCGAACCCCGTCCGAACGGAAGTGCGACGATTCGAGGAAGTTCCTGGCGGAATTTATCGCGGGGCGAAACTTTCGTGGAATGCTCGACCGCGAAAGAATTGTTTCGTTCCACGGTTTGCCGCGGAAAATTAGACTGAATTGCGAGCGATTGTCTCGTTTCCTGCGCCCCCAGCCTGAGAGGAGAACGGAAGTGTATCCGTGCGAGGGGTCGGTTCGTTTTGAAGGGCGATGCGCGATAGTGAATTCACCTTTTCGAACGCAGGGGGTGTGTTTCGTGTGATATTGCCAATGGTTTTCAGGTGTCACTGTTGAAATTGAATCAGATTGTGATTTCAAGGTTGTTGGTTTTGCTTACAACGATATAAACGTGGAATTCGACGAGGTCAATTGATCTGTAGATTAATCGATAGCAAATATTTGGTGGTAAAAGTTAGGCAAAGAGATAGCTCGAATTAGTTCAGGAAATTTCTAGGTTCTCGTTTCAAGGGTTTCGATAACGACACGGTTAAAAGCGTTCCCGTGTTCATCCCCGGAAAATAGGAATTCCGCTGGGTGTACTAAATATTTAAAAACCGATCATCTACGCGCTGAACGTTTCGTTCCCCCCGCACTCTGATGTCCCGCGCTATCCGGCAACCTCTCATTTAAGAATTATCTCGAGCACGCTTCCGCCGCTGGCCCGTTATTAAATTTAAAAACGATCTATCAGTGACTGGGATGATTTATCGAGCGGCTCGAAACTGGTAGCCTTAATTCGATACACCGTCTCCCCAGAGAGGAGCCTCTTAACAGCCTTAAATAAACCAAAAATAAAAGCCCCACCTCGCAGCCTGGATACACCAATAGAGAATCGCAAAGCGATCGCGAACGACTCGTTTCGATCGCATCGTTGGGAGCCCATCTCGAAACGATAGAAGATTCATACGTCTATTACATTCCCTTTGTGGTCGCGCGGGTTTAGGCTTAAGACGCAGCCGGAAAAGCGATCGCGTATCTCGAGCATCCCCCTTTTCCACGTGCAGACGTTTCTTATTAATAATCCAGACGTCTGGTTTCCTTATTTTTCCGTACGGTTGATCGTCGAACGATACAGCATCCGAAATTCTGAGGCGAATAAAAGGGGGACCAGCGAAGAGGGGAAGCGAGGCCAACAGAGCGGAACACGGACGCGAGGAAGATGGCGGCGGTGGTTGCCGTCGGATCGTATATTTCATTGGGTTCGCGGCTACTGAAATTTATGTCCGCGGTGGTAACCCGTTTTATCAGGGACGAGAAGAATCACACGATATTTTATATGTTTTTGCGCGAGTGGAGCTGGCCATGCACGGTTTCCGTCGAGCGTCGTTAACACACCGGGGCGTCTCGTATTGCGTCCGGCCAGGGAGAGACTTTCGAAATAAAAGCGTGCTGCTTTTCGAATGGAACCGCCGCGCTGTGCATGGCGACTGGTTCTTTCCGCGATGGTTACAGAGAATTAATGGTCGTTCAATTTTCAAACTTGCCATTGGGCGAATGAAACGAACGCAACGCCAGATACACGTAAGTTTAAGTATGTAACTGAAAAATAAATGTTTAGAACAATGTCGCGTGAATATTAAGGAGACGAGAATCGAAAGTGTTCAAGATGGCATCTATTTGGGATCGATGATCGATAAATAAACTCGTCACGAAATTTGATAGTAGTTCATCGCACATATTTCCTCCAGTAAATTTTTCAACTTAGAATTCGCAAATTTTGCACTGGTGATTTTTACCAGAACGTGAACTTCCAAGTACCGAAAGTTGAAAATGGAACCGTAGTCGAAAGTTTCGTAGCAGCTGACAGTCTCGAGGTTCGACTCTCTCAGCCTAGATCCAACCCCAATAAATTCAAGCAAGGATAACAACAGTACTGCGATTCAATAGAAGTTTCGCCGATCGAACGCTGAGTCACGAAGTGTTAGCAAGTTTCGTTGCAGGTATCTCTCACGAGGAAAGGGTTATCCGTGGTTCTGTGAAACAGTGGAAAATTAAAGAAGGATAACTCTGATATTTGAAAAAATTTTCCCAGGTCACGACTTGATCCACGTAATTCGAGCTTCTAAATCCTGCTTCTCGTTCCTTTAACCTACGTTAGATGAAAGAAGAGTCGCTCTTCCTGTTCATCTAACCCACTTTCCATCGTATTTTAATCCCAGTTTTCCTTCCGGTACTTTAAAGGTCGGTATTTTCACGTAGCTGTAGGAATTTTCAAAGTTCCAAAATCGTTCAGCTTTCTACGTTTTCATCTCTAAAAGAAGTTTCAAATTTTCAAGTAGTTTACATTATGAACCAAATGAAACATAAAAAATATATGAAAGAATTCGAATCTTTAAAGGTATACGAAGAACATCATCAAAAATATCCCTTTAAATCTCCATCACCATGCCAATCACTTTTATACCACACTTTCAAAACACACCGCAACCCTATTAAAGAAAAACACAAACAAACCCCCTTACAAGTCCCCAAGAAATTCTCCAGCAGCCTTTCAAAAACTTCCAATACACCTGCCAACCACCCCCAAACCTATCAAGAAAAGCACACAAACGAACAACGAGCTTATCAGTCGACGAATCATCGTGGAATCATCCCCAGAGGTTTCGACACACGAGACCAACCCCTACTTGGATCGTACTTGAATCCGATCTCCCGAATGAATACGAAATCCAACATCGAGCAGAATTCCGTCCCTCGAGGTGTCCACGCGAAACGCGGTCCTCCTGCAAAATACACGGTAACGGCGAATAAGGGGCGGTTTTTACGTCTCGCGTGGGCGCTCGCAACCCTCAGTTATCCACGCGCCACGCCAACGTACACAGAGTCGTCAGAGATAGAGGCCTTTGGAGGCAGCTCGACCGTTGGTAGCCGAGAACCACGGCTGGATTTATGTCCTATTCATTACGTAGCGACACAACGACGCGGCGTCAGCCCGCAAACGGACGGGGAGGGTCGCGCGGTGGCGGCATCGATCCCGCGGACTCCATCTGCCGCCTCTACCTACCCCTAGGATCGTGTTTACCCTGCTACGTGGTCGGTGTTTGCTTGCCGTTACGCGAGCGATACATTAATGACAGCGCGGCGGACGCGCCGCGGTACCTGCGGACCGGACGTCGGGACGCGCCTGGGGCCGCTCTGTCACTCGGAGAGGACGATGGTAACGGATGGTTCCGGACCCCGTGTATTTTCGCGAACGGTGTACATCCCGTCGTTGTTGCTGGTGGACTTGTTAAGTGGAGCTTGAAGGGTGCTTGCTGCTGCGTCCTGACTCGTTCGATCGAATCTGGTCCACGGTACCAAGCTGACGAGAGCTTCAATGCGTTTGGATCTTTCGTCAAGTTGACGCTTCTTATTTTTCTACAGTTCGCTTTGTAGTTGCGCGTGACTACTTAGTTCCTTTTTTTCTTTTAAATTGGGAAGTTAAGTTGTACCAAGCTGATGAGTTTTACTGCGTTTGGATCTTTCGTCAAGTTGACGCTTCTTATTTTTCCACAGTTTGCTTTATAGTTGCGCGTGACTACTTGGTTCCCCCCTTTTTTTTTTAAATTGGGTAGTTAAGTCGCGAAGAGAAGAGATGGAATGAAAGATATTGAATTTTGAACGAACGTGCTTCTCGCCCCGCTTCGTGGCGTTAACGATACTTTGCTCGAAGCGTAGGTGACATAATAAGAATATGAAATAGGAAGAACAATGGGCTGAGGCCGTTTTTGGGACAGTTAGAGGGTACACAGAGCGGAGAAGAGAAGACGAAGGCGCGAAGACGCTTTTGCGCGACGAAATGGGTCAAGGTTTAGGTACACAAGCTGGAATACGAGGTTGAGTACTGCGGGTGACAGCCATTTTGGTATTTGGCGTTAAGGGGAATGATTCTGTCGATGGTTTTCAACGGCATGTCTTTCGACAACCGAACAGCTGATTATCTTCTAATACTTTGTTTGTATCGAGGGATACATATATCCCCTAACAAGTACAATTTAAAGAAAGAACGAGAGAAAAGGAGGACGCGCGACGAGTTCGCGTCAAAGAGATCGCAAATTCAATTCTGTATTTCGTTTGACTAAATCAGCATTTCTTTGCTTCTGCTGGGGATCTCTTCCGGGAAACTTCTCGAATATTCATGCACAAAACGGCAACCACTTTGCATTCAAAACCCCCTGGATCTAGTACGTCACACGCGCGCGTGGAAATCCCGTGCAATCTTTCGAGAACGGAAGGTTAGAAGCAACTACTTCGATAAATGTTTTCTACAAATCAACCAATCCATTCTCCCACCACGTGCGCCAAGAATAAAATAAATTCCATAAAATCTCCACGATCTTCCGCAACGCGTTATCGCCACACGTTAAAACATCGAAATAACCTGACAAGCAAGCTCGCGAATAAAAAAAAGCACCACAATCATTCCCAAGCACCCCTGGGAACTCGTAGCTCTGAAAAGTACACGAAACCACGCGCCAGTCCCGCGGGAAACAGTTTTGAACCGTACGAATAGCACAATGGCGGGACACTAAATTCTTGGGTACCAAGAGATGGACCCTGTTCCAGCAACCCGCTGGTAACCTCTGGACAAGCCGCAATAGTGTTTCCCGAAGTTGCCAGGCCCTGCAACGACCGTTCGCCCTACAAAGCAACCAGTTGTTTCAGGCGAGCGTTGTCCCTCGGCCCTGCCAGCCGCAGTATCGTCGCGTTTGATGGCGCGGCCATTCTCGCTGAATTACGATGGGACGCGCGCATCGAGTCCCGGTGTTCCGCTCCGGCGATTCCTCGTTACCCGCCTCGTACAAGCGTCACCCCCTTTGTCGACGTGTGCGGCGCGCAGCGAACGGTGAACGCGTGCCACGCGAGGGGGTGCAGCGACCCTCTCCTCTCTGTCTCGCCAGTATCGCGCTACTTTCACCCGTCCGCGCGGCAAATGAATGCAGCGAGCAGAGAGTCCGCGAGTATTTAGCCGGATGTCCGGCGTGCACCGCGTGTTTCATGCCCATCGACGTTTATGACGACAGCCTCTGGGGCTCGATGTCCGCTGGTGGATTTGACGGCGAGTGGGGCGGCGGTTGCCCGGTGGTTAAACGCGATAAGGGCTGCACTTGTGGATGCTTTTCGTTCCTGCTTAGATCAGTTATTTGGGTTTATTGTTTGCAAAGAATATCGTCGAGGATTTCCAGATATTCTGATGGACTGGTGTTGGAACGTAATCGTGATTGCAGTTAGGGGTGGTTACTTTGAAGGATGGATTACTGTTACTGTTTAGCGAAGTTTTTGGTAGAAAGATCGTTTGAGGGTGGCAACTGTAGAGAGAAATCTGTGAAACTACTAAAAACACCGTACATAACCAAAGAAGGAACACACTTGCATCGTAACGATGCCTTTCCAGTTCTTCCATCCGTCGTAAGAGCGTATAAAATATCCCCACGAGACGCGTAATAAATTCGTGCTACCGTTGGAAAACATTTTTCCAAGATGTTACGCGCTGATGAACGTGTATGGCCAATTAAATCAGCCGCGGTGCCAATAAATTTTCAGTGAAACAGTTCCTAGAGCCTCGTCCGCGCGATAAAACGCGCACCCTCCCCTCAGGAAGGGTTAGCAACCGCGTTTTGATGAAGTTCTATCGCGTGTCAGAAATTCCATCGGCTTTCGAATAGCCAGCCAGAAGCGGGTAGCGCGTTATCCAGGCATCGGATCACCGGATGTCGAGGAATCGATACCATTGTACTCTCTCCCCACCCAGGATTTCCAGGGAACCGCATTACCGACTCAACCCCCTCAACGTTCGATCGAAGGAAAAGAAGTGCTCGCCGCCGGCGAGTTTATTAAGATTTGCGAACTTTCCCTCTCGTAAATTTCACGGCAATGGCCACGGTCAAGCGTTTCCACGGTAAAACGCACCCGGGGTAATTCACCCTTTTCCTTAAACATTGTTCCATTTATTCCCACCCTTTCGAGGATAAGATTTCCTCGCTTCTTTTCAACGGAATACTTTTTTTATGAAATATCAAATTAAATTTTGCACGCACTGCATTGAATTTCTGAACAGCGCAATTTAATTTTTAACTATAGACGGTGACGTTTACGCGTCCAAACGGAGAATTTTTTTAGGGTTTTTTTTTTATGAAACATTTAACGATCGCAATAATTGATGGAAAGTTTTTCTAGCAGATCCAAGGGAGATTCTTGATCGATATAAAGATCGAAGGCGAATGGTAGGAAGGTTTAAAATATTCGAATGATCGGAACGAGAAACCTAGGAAGACACGAAAATTCTCAGGATTAAAGCTGAATATCGACGGTCCCCTCTATGAATATAATTTCAGCGGAATCAGAAAACTGGAAAACATTGAACGCGAATACACAGAGCGGGAAAGGGAGAAGCAAATAGTGGAATCTGCATCGCACCGCATTATCCCCATATTTCCCACGGGGCGGCAAGGGTGGGCTCTTGGTACTCCGCGAGCGCGGCATTCTCGAGATCATGAAAAACTCGTACGCTTCGAGGGGGCACAATACGGATTAAGATCTCGATAATAGGTCAGGAAAAAGAGAAAATGAAGTTCCCACGGTGCACCAATAGCGTTGGAAACCCTGAGAACGAGCCTGGACAATGCTATCAAGACGAAGGAGTTAATACTTGCAAGTAATCGCAAAGTGAAAGGCGATTTTACTCGAACCATTGGTTCAAGAGGATTTCAGGATACGAAACTATCGATTGAATGATATAATTTTCGAATATTATCTATTATTTACATTTCCACTAAATTTACAGAATTTCTTTAGAAGAATCTTAAATTTGTAATACTCTTTTGAAATTTGCTTCTTCGTTTTCCATCTTGCTTTCTTAGCTAAAACTATTTTGTTACAGAAATTTCACGATTCTTCGTTTCCTCTTAGTTCGTTAAAAGCAACATTAACGGGTATACGATTTTTCTGTGCGAGAATCTTATTTCAAACGCTCGTCTAAGTGTATTATAAAAAAAGAAGTATCTGTTATTCGATAGATTGGCATAAATAGCCAAGAAAACTCGAGTAAACCATCCAGAGGCTATCCAGATATGGATGACGCGGCACTGAAAGCGTTAAGAAGCGATTCCCAATTTTATAGATTCCTAGAGCGTGCCATCGTCGAAGAAAGGGGGTTGCATTTAAATTCGCAGCGCAAAGCGGATCGATTTTCGCCTGGATCGACTTCCGTTGCTCTTCACACACACACAAACACACACATACACGTTCCAATGGAAACTGTAAACGAACTCAAAGAAAAAAAAAAAAAAAAAAACAGGCACGTTTCATGGGAGCTTTTCTCCTCACAGGTGCATCATCGACAGGAAGAGTAGAAGAAGAAAGAGGAAGAGAGGTAGGGCCAACTATCGTTCGGTTTTTCTTGGCCGTACGTTTCAAAGTGGTCTTTGATCGAGCACGCTGTCGAACATTAGGAGCAACACGATCGCGATAGAGGCTCTTTTTTAATGCGCCACCGAGCCAGGGTACGCGAGCGATGAATAATTTACGGGCTGAAAGCATTTCGTGCAAACATCCGAGCCGGCGACGATTTAAAATTCCGATTGACCCGTTCCGGCAACGGCCGGAAAATGTCCGCGGGACCTTTTCACCTCGAGGCGGGATGACCACTTCCGGTCGCTGCGACTGATCACTCGTTGATCTCGTCTCCTGCCTCGTCTCTCGTCGAACTTTCATTTCACGAAGTAAGTATCGCTCTTTCGATCTTTGGTCATCGAACTTGAACACTTGATTTCAAGTAATTTCAAGTGTTAGTAATTTCGATTTATTTAATTGCGCACACATGACATTATTAACAATTTAAGTAGGGAAATTGTAACCTCTCGATGACTATTTTAAACGCGAACACCTTGCAGCTGAGTTTTCTTTCTAGTCAAGATTTTTTAATTCCTTTCTTGAGTACAGAAGATTCAGCGGTTCGAAAACGAAGAAGACCTCGATCGCGTGAAATGAAACTCGATCACAGATCCAAGATCCAGCTGATCGATCTAAATACCCGCGGCACGAATAATCGCCAAACAATTGGCGCGAGTCCAAGCGCAAGAAAAATGAAAACCAAAACGAGACACGCGACTGAAACGAACCGATTAAACCGTGATCCCTGAGCCCTGTCTCGCCCTCTCGAGCGCGCATTAATCGACAACGCGATTACAGATATCCATTGTCGTCGCTGCTCAGATATTCAGATAGACCGTGGGTGGCGGAGGGCGGCCTAATCCATACAACTGCGGTCCAATAACGATAAATAGCCGTTTCCACGGTGGCGTGTGCGCCACGGATAACCATCTAAATACCCAGCATCCCCCGTTGGGACGACGATTAGCCCCTCGTAGCTGCGAGCCGCGTGTTACGCGATATATAAACACCTTATGATCGCTCTTAGGGGGATTTCGTAACCCTAGCCAACGATAATGCCACCCGCCTGTTTTAGGGGCGAGAGCAGGGGGTGGCGGGGGTGAGATTACTGGCTCGAGCGATCGTATGGTAACGATTCGACGCGGTCATTGCCGTTCGATTGAATGAAATGGTGGAATGAATAGGGGTGGGCGCTGTGCCAGGTGCGAACACCAGCGTGGCCGTTTTTGTTCGGCATCTGTGTTTCGTTCTTTGATCGAACGTATTGTTTTTACGCTCTCCGCTCTTAAGTGTATTTTATGCGCTCGTTTGCGAGACCCTTTGTCCACGGTTCTCTCGACGGTTTTATCGAATGGTGGTTAAGTTAAACAAAGCTTGAGTATTATTATATTTTCTTTCGTGTAATATCGTTTAAATGGTTTTCACAGCGATATTGTACACTGTATTTTGCTATGGGTTAATTGATACAGTGATTCGAAGAAGACTCGAAGAGGAAATAGGAATTTTGCAATTTTTTTGGAATTACTGATCGATCGAGCGAACGATGCTTCGCGACGGAAGTCGTCCAATTGTGTCGCACGTCCGTTTGCTTTCTATGCGACGTGTTTCCGAAGCGAAATCCAGAAACAAAGGACGGCAATTAAGAAGCGGAGGAGTAACGTGTACAGCGTGGAATTGTTAGCAATTCAGAGAGTTGGCGGACCGCGAATTTTTCCGGGATCCAACTGGCGCGGTTGGTCGTTGGGCTGGCCAGGAAATGACGAGTTAAAATTTCACGGTTCCGGCCGGGGGTCGAAATAAAATGTGTCGGTTTGTTACCCCGAGAAAACTGCAAACCGCGGCTTTTTACGCAATTACAACCCCCAACAACTTCTCCGCCAACTTAATTACGTGGACGAAACAATCCCCCCGGGGGGTTACGTGAAAATTCAAGTTTCAGGCGAGCGACGAATTCGTCCCGACAATTTCACGTCTCCTCTCTCCTTGCACGCTGTGTTCTAATTGTTACCATCTATTTAAATTATTAAACAAATCGTACAACAATATCTAAACGTGCTTACGAATAAAACATTCGAATACCTTTAAACAAACATGGAAATCATGGACATTCAAACATTAGTAATTTATTTATTATAATTGTACGTACAAGTGGTCAATCACTCTTACCCATCGAAGATTTATAATTTTGTCTGGGTTAGATTAAACAGTAACACAGTTTCAACACCTAGCTTTCCTTTTTCGAAACATCTCGAAACGCGATTGGAACGATGCTTATGGAAGAATCACGGATACAAGGTGCGAGGAAGAAATTGAATGGCATCGACGCGCGAGAGGGTGCCTCTGAAATGGCGTGAATGGCCGCGCGAGTGGGCCACTTCGAACGAACTGTGTCGAAAAAGAGACTAAGGGTGGAGGGTAACGGGCGAAGCTCGTGTGGAACGTCTCCCGTTCGCGACCTGGGCGCTTTTCGTAAATGAGAGCAGCACCCATTGTCCCCTGGACGGGTGCTCTAAACTGTGTCGCAGCGTTACGCGCGGCGCAATCGGAGATTCACCCTTAATTGCCGCGTGGATTGCGCGCGGATGCAAATCACGCGGATGCACGCGATTAAAAACAGCGGGCGTATCGAAAGTCGGCTGGAACGCGGGGGTGTAACCGAAAGTTCGCGTTCTTTGCTTGACGACAACCGTGCAGACTTTAGTTGAATCAGGTTTAAGAGGCGATTCCTTTACTTTTTTCAGTCGCTTTAAATATGAACACTTCTAGCAACTATCCGTGGAACTGTTGCTACCCTTGGTAATTAATAAATCTCTAGAATGCATCCGTGCCAGCTCTATTTCGATTTCTCAAACGGAAATGTAACTACCAGACATTGTTACGTGAAAGTATAGTGGTCATCCAACATTCGCCACTAGAAGCACAGCAAGTCCTCGTCTAAGACACGAATCCGCCATTTTGGTAGCCTTACTGATGAGTCTAGCAAGCCCAGAATGAATCGTTCTTCCTCTACAAGAAGTAATGCGTTTTAGCAGAAACTTACTCTATCCTCGAGAAACGTAACTTTTGAAAGAGAACACACGATACGACACCTCGAAGCAATACGAAGGTGGTATAAAGAAAATATGATACCCACTTGGGCGCGAGAAAAAGGTGAGAAATATATTTTCATCAGGATTGCTGTTGGTCGAGGGTGGCTCAGGTAGAGCCTGGGCCAGCGTGTCACCGTTTAAAGTGGGGTTCTCGAATTGAGCCGTAAATTCGTATCACTCTCCCTTTTCATAAAGCCACCCCTCACGCACGTGCGCCCTCAATCACGACGCGCCGCGTCCCAGACCTAACCCTCTGAAGAAAGACGCCAAGGGAGAGGTACAAATAATGAAGATGGCGGACAAAAAGTGGCGAGAAGAGTTTTCTCGCGTCTCCGCGTGCGAAAGTTTCGAGGCACGCTCTGTCGTGGACGAGACGCGGCTACGCTGAATCCAAACGGACAGATGTTAAGTACAGCGCGAGGATAAGAAATGTCGTTCCGTCGGCGATACACTTCTTTGACGAACGAATCGTTCCTTTATTTTTCGGAAACCTCATATTTCGCCGCGCGGAAGGGCGGGAGAGAATCTACAGAGGGGTTTGTTACGAACTTCCCTGAAAGCTTCCACGGAACTTTCCAAGAAAATTGAAAAGTTTCTGATTTTAAAAACGGACGCGACGATGAAGCTGCGACTATAATTAATTTCTATCCACCCTTTGTATCAACAAAATTCCCTGATAAATCAAAAATACATTTATGCCCGTCCCATGAATAATTCAAATCTCGAAAGAAAAATCTATATACTTGGATCACCAACAGAGTATCTGTTTTCACGATTTAATTTCGAACACAGAAATTAATTGCGATGGTTCTCGAGTTTCCAAGCTATTTCAACGATTTCCAGTCACCGCGGCAGAGAAAGGAAAAACCCTGCGAACTCAAAAGGAACGGGAATAAAGGCGTTCATGGCGGGTGTTCTGGCGGAAACGTCTGCTGGAAAGTTTGATGGATCCCGCTACTTTCCCTTTGGACGATATTTCAGCAGTTATGGGATGCCTGGGTATTTACATGTCAAAGAAAACCGGAGAAGGAAAGGCGCTCTATATCGGAACGTATTCTCTTAGCAAAGCCGGGCCAAACGGCGTTCCGTTCCACGCGTATCCCTCCGTTTTATGAGAATCGACTTTTTCCACCCCTCCCCTCTCTCTTGCGGCTCCTGTTCATCTTTTCAAGCGATCATCCAGCGAGAGCTACGAAGCTGAGCGAATGTAACGTCGCTGGGTTGATTACCGATTCTCGATATTTATTGCATCCTCGAACGATTAATCTCGCGATGAGCTTCCAGCCGTTTCGAAACCCCTTCGAGGCACAGGAAAGAATCTCTCAAATCAGCTTGGAATCTCCAAAATTTGAAATTTCGTAATCTGATACCGTTGAAGCTTGGATCCTCAAAAAGTATCAAATTAATTAACGAAGAGTTAGCTGTAGCGTGAAGAATCTAGATTGGATTCGATGCTACTTTTACACGATTTGTAATTTATTCATTTTTGTTCGTGCCTTGTTCGAGTCTCGAAGATCTTTAGAATTCCACCGTAGAAAAAGAGAAGCTCGAACAGCAAACTATCCCTCTTGCCACAGAGCACCAACTGCGTTTGTGTCGTTTGATTATTCCTACGACATTTCCGTCCGCTTATTCATGCGTCGAAATATAGGAGGCGCATGAAAAACGACGTCGCGAGGAGATGAAAGGAAGCTCGATTACGCGAATTAAAGTTACGCGCGCACGATACGAGCCACAAAAGAGGGACATTAATTGCGAATAAATTTACTTTCTTCTGTACACGCGCATCGATCAAGATCACCGATTCGCTGTCCAATTTAAAGCAATTTATGCTAATCGCGCCATTACCATAAACATTGGGAGAAGCTTTACAGACGCCGTGCCGATTTGAATTCATCAATAAAACCCAGCGACGAGTATGAATGTACGAACAACAGAAATGGACAGGAACGTTCGCGATTTTCATTAGTGGTCACGTTAACGAAAGTCTAGCCGAGGCTTGGAGGCGAAGAAATTGAAAAAAAGGCGGGGACGGTCGACGCGAGGAATTCAGAAAATGTTTTTAAAATGATAATCCAAGGGTGCGCAGCCTCGTATCGGGGATTACCGTGAACCGAGTCCAACACAAAGGACATTTTTATGGAAATCCCTCGCCGGACCGACAATAATTCCGCGTATTATGCGGCGAGGCGTCGGATAAATCTGAAATCTCCTGCGAGATACCGCAGAAGGGACGAGGAATTCAAAAGTGGTTAACTAAGGCAGAAGACCAGTGTCGCGAGAAATATATTTAAACGAACACGTGAAACGTCGCGCGATCCTCTTCGAAATTGCATCGAACGAGTCTCGTTTGAATTACAATCGTTCCATACACGAAGCTTTTTCACTGGTTCTGTGTTCGTTCGACGTGAGACATTTTCGAATGTAAGATATACGATGCAAAGAGTACTGTTCGAACCTAAAGAATGTAATGATTCGTGGTAACCAGGTTAATCGAGTTGATTAACAATTGAACGAACTCCGCTCGAATTTCGAAATTACAGTATTATTTTCAGTGTTGCATAATTCACCTACATTAAATATCCCCTCTGACGGGGTCAATTTCGGGTAATTAGAACGAGCAATTTGCACACCGCAAAACCCGATACGTAACCTCGGACTCTGCGGATCTGAAGCTCGAAAATGCAAAATCGACTAGCGTTTAGCTATTTAAAAACGCGCTATTCTTTGCATGATACGTACACCTTAAATTGCTACGCAAGAAAATTCTCTCCTCTCCCCTTTCCCTCCTTCCCTTCGCGCACAAACCCCAGAAACCCTTAACCGCCGATTTCAGGGAACGTTCGATCCCGGCAAACGCTAAACGCAGCGCCCTCTGTCCGCGTCGAGCACTTCAAACGAGCCTTCCAACTACCGAAATCACGCGCAACGGTCAATAGGCGCGAAACGTGGCAAAGGACGAACAGAGAGGGTGAGGGCCCAGAAAGAAACCGACCAGAGGGACACGGTCGAGGGGAAGAGGAAGCGCGGTGGATCCGTGGATCGAGCGGAGACCAGCCCTTCGGTTGCCGTTCGATCGACAGTCGGATGTTTGCCGTGGAATCGGGCACGGGGCGAGCCTGGAGAGAGGTATTTGCCCCGATAAAAGGCCCTTTCACGGCAAGACAAAAGCGCCGCCGGCTCTGCGCCACGATCGATCGATCCGTGCCTACGAAGGGACAGACGTGTGCACCTGCGAGCGGACTAATTCGAGGAGCCGGCCCTCGAATCGGTGGATCGCGCGACACCAGAAACACCCAGCGAGACGGAGAATCGAACGGGACGGTGTTTTCTCCGCCAACGTTCTCGATTTTCCACGTATTCACTTCCTCGCTCGAAGGGGCGCGTCCCTTCAAAGCGCTCCGTACGCGAACCAATAAAACGCACCCTTCGAATCTGTCCAAACGCATCTCCATACATCTCAAGGTGTTTACGTGAATCAAAAAATTGTTAATCACCCGCGAAATACTTGTACTATCTTCAAATTGCTTTCCGTTAAGCAACTTTGCGTTTTCTCCGTCAACGTTCTCGATTTTCCACGTGTTCATTTCCTCGCTCGAAGGAGAGCGTCCCTTCAAAGCGCTCCGTACGCGAACCAATAAAACGCGCCCTTCGAATCTGTCCAAACGCATCTCCATACATCTCACGTGTTTACGTGAACTAAAAAAATTGTCAATCACCGCGAAATATTTCTACTATTTTCACATTACTTTCCATTAAGCAACTTGCATTAAGAAATACTCTTCTTGAATTACGATCGCGAAGAGATACGATCAAAAGAATCGTTCGAAAAGAACGGAAAATGGAATTAAAAATCGATGTAACAATTCGAGAAAAAGAGAGAGAGTATTTTAATTACAATACAGATTCGAGGGGCGCCACGGAGTTGCATCAAGAACGTCCAACGAGACGGGGGAGTATAAATTATCGTCGAAAAGGGGTGGAAGTTTCGCGAAGCGATACCCGCGACAGGCTGTGCGTCGCAAGGTCGCGTGGGACCGATAACGAGGTACCAGCCAGGCCCTGCGATCCCGTATCAGACGGGGCGAGGTCGAAAGGCCGGTTAAAGGGCGACGAGGCAGAGGGGTAGGCCTCGTTCGCGATTGTTAGGGCCGGCTTTGATCTACGCGAGCCATCCGTAGTGGCTGCGGCCACGAGTGTACGCGTACGCGTAATTAGCAGCGAAACGGCCGCTTCGCGATCGCATCAAGAAAATTTCACCGCGTGAATTAGATCCCTTTGACGGCACGCGGAAATTGCGGTCCACGGTGGCTGTAACGGGACGTGTAACGCCGCCACGGTGCCCTCTCTGCCGTGATCATTTCATTTCGCCCCAGAAAAAATTGCTGTCCACCAACGGACGTTCGTTTGGATAATGGAAATTTTCGCGAAGTAGGAACGCTAATAAAATTCGAGAAATCAAGGAAAAACAAAAGGCAGATATCGCTGTTGCAAACTCTAATCGAGTTTAGAGTGCAAATCGTCCGAATGCCAATTTTATCGCGAGCGAAATAGCATCGAGAAGCTCGAGATTTAATTCAGTTTACGCGATTAGCATCTCGAAGTTTACTAGAATTTCAATCGCAGTGCGTTGGAGTATCAGATCACACGGTAGGAAAAATGTAGGACAACAGAGTTCGCGGTACAACGAATCTCTGCACCCAAAAAACTATCGCGTACCGCCATACTTCCAACCCCACGTAGGTGGACAGACTAATCGATATATCGTCCACGAAGCATCCAAAAAATCTCTCGAAGCATCCACTTCTCTCGTATCTTCAAAAGAATCCTCTATCCAAGCATTTTATTAACAACCTCGAGAGTAGACACTCGTTTCATTACCCTCGACCCTTCGACTCGAACTCTCGAAACGCGTGAACGCGTACTGTGCTCACCTTTGGCGCTCAATCTCACAAGAACTACACGCGACCATCCTTCGAATGACGCAAAATCGAATTCATCCGAAATGGAAGCTCGTTGCTCACCGTGGAAGGGAATTATTTCGCCCTTTAGAGAGACCAGCGACAGTCGGTGCGCGTCTAACGACGCTTGTGCGCGAACGGACGTAAAGCGCGCCTGTGTGTGGACACACAGTTATGTGAAAGGGCCTCTCGTGTATCTCGATGCATAGATGTCCAATGGGCAAATACACGGTAGGTCGAGCACGAAGGCAGCAGAAACTGTCGTGTCATTACTCTGTCGCGAGTCCTCCGTGCACGGGCTCGTGGACGAGGATCGTGGACGGCATTCGGTTCGTTATCGAAAGGGCGTGGTGTATCGTGATCGATTTTAACGCTATCCGGTCAATGACAGGGCCACGGATACGTGTGTGTTTTCGTTAACGAAGTTTCGCCGCGCCGCTTGTTATTAAACCGCCGTCCGCGAGAAAATTTGTTTGATTTACCCGTCGATATTTGTTTGCACGCCCTATTGTAATAACACGGCGATTGTTTCGCGAATTAATAATGCCTGGCCACGCGGCTCCTGGCCGACATTAAACGGACGTTCTTCTGCTCGCGTGATCGTAAAACGCTCCTTTTGCCTCAGCTTCGAAGCGAATCGACGGCTCGTCAGAGCTGAAACTCGAATTTCGATCTCGACTCGAACGAACGTGATCCAAGTGTTTTTATTATAACGTCAAATAGTAACTTTCGATTCAAAATTGAATTTTTTAAACTTCGATAATACGGATCTGATCGTGCATTCGAATCTGAAGAGTGTTTAGTCAGTCTGTAGTATATAATTCGCCATTGTACGTGTCTGATTCTACGATGAACAACAGTGTCGGTCCTTTAAACATCGTGTCACGTATTCGTTTTCGATGGTGCGTTGCTAAAATCCTGCTAACTCGGGCTATTGCAAAAGCGATGAATGATTCAGCCTCGAGTGAAACGCGCGTCGCGAGTATGCTGTCTGACCAATGCTGTGTTTTACTACTGCACTTCTCGCAGCGTCGCGCAGTTAAGCGTCCTGTGACCAATGAGATCATGATCAATGAGAATTAACGGGGATTTATGTACAACTAATAAATAACAATCGTAGCTATTGTTTTAAATTAAACAAAACAGACGTTAATCAGTCTAGACTCAAGTACAGATCAATAGAGAATCGAGCAACCAAACGATTTTAAATTCCACACTAAACGTAACGTATAACCAAGGAAAACCGGAATTATTATAAAATAAATTGCGAATTAGAAACAGAAGTACAGCGTACAACTGTACGTGTGCAAAGGAAGAACAAAAATGGCACTGAATTTAAGGGATAATATTTTTTATAATTATACCTGCCTTTTTTTGAATAAAATTATTTTGTCGCGCGACTAACGCACAAATACCCGTTATACACCAGTTCACGCGACGTTTCAACGATTAAATCACCGACGCGGCTTAATGCCGCGGAGATTTAATTGATGAATCGCCGATTGGTAATAACTTAAAAGCATCCGGCCGCGTCACGAACCGTTGTCCGGCGTGGCTAACGAATTAGCCTTAAACACGCGACTAATTTTAGACGAGCCATTAAATACACTCGTTGCCGGTGATCTAGTTACGAAACAAATTTCGAAATCAAAACCGCAATTTACAACTCGCCTATTCTCGCCGCCCGTAATATTCATCATCGATTGGCAGCGGAACACAATCCATTCCTGGGCGCATTAACGTCGCCTACGTGTCCCACCGATTCTCGACCCCGGCGACCAACAATCGTACAATCGACCATCGATGCATTTTACAGGGAACACGTGAAAAGATCAGAGACAACGTACAGTTCGCGGAAAAACTCACGTTAGTGTAGTTCGCTCAGGCCAGGACCTCCGGTTTGACCTTCGATCGGCAACACCCACGCTGAAAAAATATTTAAACCATCGTTCTTATTTTATTCAACTGGAAGTGCTCGCCAAAAATTGAGATACGATCTTTAACGAAGACGAACAGTTTACACGTACAAGAGAAAATAGTAAAAGTTTCGAGTGTTACACGCGACAGCGTTCCATCGGAATTTAGCGAACGAATGAAGCTGTAGTCCCGACTGTTTCACGATTCACGAGCGCCAGAAAATTCCCCAAAGAATAGGAACAACCCGTAGAATACCCTCGCGCGGGAAACGAGGCGGAACTGTATTTATTAAAATTAATACCCAGAATTTCGGATTATTTATCGTCGCGCCGCAACGAAGCTTAGCCGCGACGTCCCGAAAATTCATGAACACTGGCGAACACCGATCAACTCGCGCCCACTTCATCCCCCATTCAGCTGGGATCCCCGCGAACCGATTATTTATACTTAATTCGCGAAGCGCGGGGCTCGTTGCCGGAGTACGTGTCGCGGAATTTCCATAGAGCTCGGACAGGCTCGGACAAAACGATACGTCATAATTGAATTCGCGGCAAATTCATCGACGCGTTTCGTTTAATTAATTCTCGAGAGAAAACGCGCTACACCGACGCGACGGGCCGCGAGAAATGTCCGCGAAAAAACGATTATAGCGCGCGTGAAAAGATCGCCAGACCCGCTGTCGAATATAATTAACTCTCTTTTCTGGGATTAATTCTCGAACGACGATCGACCTGCTACTTTTTCTGTCATCAGAAACTTTTGTTAGGCCTTCTGTTCTATTCTCTGCTCCTTCTTTCCGACTCTTTAATCGTGGGTGTCAATATATCAGTAGAATCGAAAACCATATGGAGATACGTAACAGGGACCTTAAAAAATTTCTAAAAATTCTCTAATCGCATAGAAACGAAATTTGAGTCTAGAATGTGGTCAGAAAATTCCACTAAAATCGAAGCATCTTCTATCGCGACACTTCTTTCTAGTCACCTGGTACAATCAAAGCCTCTCCACACACTTCGTCGAACATTCCGCATACCTCGAAACTTAATAAAATCTCCGCGTGCCATAGTTAAAATTCTACGCCATTATCCTTCAATTCAGGTGGCAGACGCCTCGACCAGCCCCAACCCTGAAGCTACATCCCCCAACGCGCAGAGGCATGGAAGCAGATAGGACGCGATCAGGAAATGTGTCACAGCTATCACGCTGAGGGCTCTGTGAGTGTGAGCTCTGCGTGTCCTTTCAGACAAAATGTTCCGACGTTTCGTAAGCGTTGCGGATCACATCGTCAGGGTGCGAATGACACGCTTGATACTCGATGATCCATTCAGAAACCAATGTAACTAACTCTACTTTTCTATATTAAACTCGATCGAGTCAGAGGACTGGATTTCTCGACCAAATCTACTTGAAGCTCGTATTTTATGGAACTGTTCGCCACGTGTGATCAAAGACTGTTCAGTGGACCAGCTACGCGATGAAAAGCTAAAAGAAAAATGTCTCTCGTTCTCGAGGAATACGCGAAACGATTGGAGCGTACGCAGCGCAAGCGAGACGGGGGTGTTCGATCCGCGATACGTCGGACATAATTAATTCCGTTCCTCGACGGTGCATTCCATTAAACGCGACACACCTAGAATTATTATTCTAATTAATATACGTCCGTTCTACACGCGCGCACTACCGCGGCGACTGTTGCTCTATTAAACGCGCTATGGCCCGCGACGAATTTCAATTCCAAATCGACCTGGCTTCCGTGATGCCACGTCAAGACGAGATCTCGAATCCTTTCTCCAATTGCTCGTCAATTTTCGAGCAATTATTGCTGTCTCACAGTTGAACCGAATGAAAACTATGCGAGGAGAATAAAAGTCTGACTCGAGGTTAAGTTCAAGAGAGATACTTTAGAATTTGATCTTCGAATGTTCTTATCTTTTCGATAATTGCACTTAGGACGAGTTAAAAGTCGGTTAATACAAGTTGGAGAAAGTATCACGAGCGAAAAACCGAGCGACCGTTCTCCATTCGACGCGCGCGACGACGATCCCCTTCATCCGGCGTTCGAGTTTCCGTGTCCACCCCCCGGCTGACAGCAAGTTCTCGGTCCCAGTGGCTCTGTTACCACTTTCCGCGAAGCGTACAACCAAATCGTAAGCCGCTTAGAGACTTAACGGACCCGACGAAAATTCCGCCGGTTCGCCGCGACTCCAACGAAATCCTCCGCGTCCCCATCAAGGCTGCCTTTCGCGTCGTCCTCTCTCCACGCGATACCAACGACGAGTAAACCAAAAACGAGGGACTGTTGCGGATAGATAGGCGAGCAGAATTTTTGTCACGCGCAGAAGGTACAGCTAAATGGATCGCTCGAATTTTGCTGGGAACTATGCGAAACAAGATTCGTTCGACGATCTCGATTCTCAGTTCATTATATCTATCTTTCTCTTTTTTCTACGCATCCCTACTTACATACTTTTCGCTTCGCGCACTTTTCGCATTTAGCTCTTTGCATATATTTTTTTCCTTATCGAATGAAATTCGTTACTCTTCTTTTATGTTTTTGTTAACACTTTCTTCCCCCTATTAGTCGCCTCTTACGACAAGCAGGGGCTACTGTGGGTGTATTCTGATCCCCACCGCACAGGGATTGTTCGACGATCTGGAGGGAGTTTTTGTAAATCGAAAGCCATCGAAAAGAACAAATTTTTGTTAAGCTAAATGATCTCGATCTTCGTGCGCCTCGGTGGAATTGTTTGAAGCGACGTCCGTGCGATTTTTGTTCTAATTATTTAAATTATTCGATAGAAAGATGAGAAAGTTGTTTAATTAGAAGAGACGAGCAGTATCGAGAGAGATCGAGGTTTCGTTGCAGAAAATCTGGAGGTTCTCAGCCAGAGAATGATATATATCCGAACAATATATATCAAGGAGAGTGTACTGAAAGGAAGACCCTAAGGCTAGATACCATAAATAACAGCAAGCGCAGCGACCATCCGACTTCGCCAGTGTTTATCTTGCAGGAGTACCTGTTGCGATCTAGGGTCTATCTCTTCAGGCTCTGCTCTATTATCCGTGGAAAAATAAAATTCGCTAACAAACTGGTGTATTAACGCGCAACAATTACCTAATAAATATCCCATTCGCGAGAAGGAGCGCCTTAAAATGAAAATCCATACTTTTCCTACTCCATCGAAAAACGCTACAACAAAAATTTTATATATACGATAATAATTCTCAGCGCTTATTCGTAAAATATTCCTTTTATACTGCGTATATATCTTTTTACACTGATACACCAGAATTGATCGTTCATCTCATATCATACTCAAGCTGTCCTCACAATTTTCATAAATAATATACCTGCACCTGAAAGATTTAGCGACATTCATAACCAAACGACACGTATTTCTTTTTAATAACTACTCTAGCATCAAATCACAGAAAATCAACAGTCAATAATAATCTCAAGTGGTATCACTAATGCTGGACAAAGTATCGATGAAAACAAAACGAAAATCTATCCTCGGAAAAGAACCAATTTCATCATTAACAGATCGCGTGTCCAAGTCGCGAGAACCAATGCGCAAAATCGTGCGCGCAAATGTAAAAGGATAAGAAGAGGAAGAACACCGTCCAGATCGCGGGGAGAAACGCGGAGGATGTGGAACGAGGTCTGAAGCGGGGCAGAGCGTGTGCTAAAAATTCAAAGATCGCGACAGCGAGTCAGTGCGCAAGCGGGACGCGACGGGAATTAGGGGTGGGAAACGGAGCGGCCACTTGAGGGTTGGAATCGTTCGCGCTCCTGTTTCGCGACTGGTGGGAAACGCGAACGAAAGGGACGCGCGACTTTATGGAACGCGAGCCCCACGGACAGAGGCGGCTCCCGTCGGTTTCCAGGACGCGAGTAACGCGCTGAAACTGGAGGCTCTCGAGTGTCACGGAGCGTTTCCCGCGGGCGAGCGACTGGGCTTTATTATGCGGGAACGCGGACGTTTGATGCGCCCGACTGACATCGCGCCCCGCGAATAAAGAGAATCCTCCATTCTTCTGAAACGGAACCCGATACCAGACGCTGCGAGTGGCTCGTATCTGAAATTCTACGACGACGTCGATGGAGCACAGTTCCCTGGTCCCGGTCGTTTGGTATGCGGGCTGGTTACGCGACGAGAACGAAGAACAAGCGTAATTTGTTGCTCGTCCGCGGTGACTTAGCTCTGTACTGATCGAATTGTTTGTCGTGGCTGTAGAGTAAAAGTTGTGGACCAAGAGCCGATGATAGTCAGCCTACAAATACGAATACACTTTGTAACTTTGAAATAAATTTACAGCGTTACCAAGAATGTTTATTGATGGTCAAGAAGATACTCTTGACACCTGACGACCAGATACGTAACGACAAGTACGAAAGAAACAGTCGTAGGCTGAAGGGACTAAAAGTTAAAAGTAGACACGAGAACGATCATCGATCCTGACGAAATAAAATCGTACAAATGAATTATTCAATGAGATGTCGATATAGCGGGAAGTAAGCAGAAAGTTACACAAGATCCACAGAGAATCAACCCCCTCGCGTATGAAGAGTTGCGACACAGAACGTCGTTGAGAGTTGGGATCGCGAAGCTTGTTTATTCGTTGGAACGAAGATGCATGTGGCGATAAATAATCGTAAGGGTCATAAGTCAGAAGTCTGTCTCATAGACGCGTATTTCGACTCGAGCTGTACATCACGAGTCCAGCTCGTTATCCCGCGCGAAGGGGTTAACGCGCTGTGTCAGACTAAATGAACCTGATTTTTTACTCACATCGCGTGGGTCACCGATGCGACGCGCATTCATTATGCTTGTTTGTTGAATGCATCTTCTAATATTTATGAGAGCACCAAAAAATCCGCGCTCTCGCGTTAATTATATTTATTTGCTGAACCTTTTTCTAATATTTATGAATGGAGAAAAGTGATTCACATGTTCTATTCTTTACACCACACGTTACTAACGTTCGATATCGCATTCGTTTGCGGTATATGCTTTCCACGATTACACAGATAATATTTTCTATAATAAGACATGAAAATCTCTGGGGTAGTTTCTTCAGAATATAAATTGAACCACTATTATTATACATAAATTCATATAAAATTTCGAGAACCAAAAGTATCTCCCTTTCTCGCAGAGATACGAGTAAGAAGAAAAGAAACGCGCAGCATTGAGAATCGTGAGACGAAATCGCAGCAGTGCGCAACGAGGACGTCTCTCGGCTCTTCCGGCGTTAAGTTCGCCAGGAGAAAAATCCAGCGTTGGACACCACGAGGGCGACGTAATAACCACAAATTGTCGGGTACAACCAACGGCGCGGTGGCGTCCTTTGAAAGTTCCCATTGTCGCTGAATAGAAAAAGTAAAATCGTTATCTGGCCCACGAGACCGGTGGGAGCCGTCTGAAAATGAGGAGGGGGTTGCTCGACGCTGGGACTTGGCCAGTCGCGAGGGGTGAACGCGCGAGTAAAGAAATATCTAATTAAGTGGCGCGTTTGAAACGCGACCATTTGCGTGAAGAGGCGGACAAACAGCGAGCAACCGTGGAAAAATGTCCCTCTGCAGGGGATTCTCTTTTTCGCTCCTCTTTCGAGGGCCGATCGCTTGGCTCGTCGACTAGTCTCGATGTTTGCTCTATCCTCCCCTTATCTTCGTACGTCTGAATCACCAGCACTTTGACGTACAATTTTTCTGCCCCTCAAAACGAAACAATTAAGAACGAATGCGTTACACAATTCCTCGAAGATTAAAAATCACTATTTCCTATCCGTAAAAAGTTTCCAAGAGATTATAAACCGTCTACCCTTGTCACTAGAATTACAGTACGACCGCGTCAAACAGCCTCGACCCTCGAACCTCACTCGATTCCCTCTTCCATTTCCCCGCGTAAATTTTGAGGAATGCATAGTGCTGCACCTCTCAGAATCCATCGACGTCCGCGAGGATCGACGTATTCGGGAAACGATAAAAGCCTCTCGGTCTCGATTCGCGCGATTATTGCCGGAAAATTCAGTCGGCGTCCCGGGCGAGGAGAAGAGATTCGTGTCGCGAGAAGAATACCAAGAATTCGCGCCCGTGGAACTTCCGTCCGCGATACAAACGGGACAACGTTATTCTTGGGCGGAACTTTCGCGCATTTGAATTTCAAACTTCTGACTCGCCGCCGCGGCTGCGAGGAGAGGGCGGGGAAAAAAGTTCCGGAACGAAGCTGCGTCGGATAGTTCGAATTGAAACACGTCCCCACCCCCCTTCTCAGGATACACGATGCCCAGGAATATTTTCTTCGGATTCCCAGCGACTTCTTTCGGATCCCTTTCGTCCCGAATACCTCGTAACTTCCAATGAAATTTGTCTCATATTTCGACGATGCACTTGTTGTGCGGATAGAACGATCTTATATCGAAGGGTAGAAGTCGAGACGCGCTGAAACGCCGCTCCCTTTCTGTGAGCTTCGCGTTCGAATTGTGGCCCTTCGAGGCGGGGGTGAGATGTAAGTTTTCCGTAAGTGTTTTACGCGTATCTTGGATCGTTTTGGGTGGTTCGTTGACTTTTAAAAAATTCGAATCGATCTCGATTGTACAGTGGATAATTGACAATAATTTGCGAGTGAGATAGTTCACGATACGAAGTAAAGTATTGCGTGTAAAAATGATGTAGCGTTTCAGAAGCGAGATACAGGACTCGTTGCCAAGAGGACGGAACCAGACTCGCGAGGAGATATAATACTTTCCACGTTTATTATGCTCGAAGAGAGACGCGGAGCACAAAGTGAAGCGGTTACCTAAAAGGATAATTGATGAATTGGCATAAACGAGTTCCCAGGCGGAGCTCCGCTAATCTTTAATTAGCGAAGTTGCGAATAGCAAGTTCCGCGGAACTCTTGAATGGGAAGTTGTTTGTAGACGAACGTCGCCGCGTCAGTTGTTTTAGGCTTGCGGTGCTGTTTCTTCTAACCCCGCGAAGTGATCTCGAGAGATTCGCGCTGTAAACTCCCCCTTACGCGTTGCAAGAAAGTGTTTTGCCTCGATTTCTTTACACGGTTCTTGCGTTTGCCTGCTACACGAGCTGCGCCTTGCAACTCTAGACATTTCCACCTGTAATATAACTATAATCCGCAGAATTCATTGCGTCGAGTAAAACCACCGCTCGGTTCAAAGCAACAAATTTAAACGACTCTAAAAATCTTCAATATTTCCCATATTAAAATACAAGTCTTTTCGAATTATGTGCAAACTCTCCGTGAAAAATTGATGATTAGTAAAAAAAAAAAAAAAAAAAAAAAATACAACGATTTCTATCCAATCGAAATTTTTTCACAACAACTTTCAACAACCACAATCTTGATACGGAGAAGACGGAAGCCCCGAATTTTCGCTCCTTGGAATCATCCTCAAGTCGTTAGAACAATTGTGCTCCACTAAACTCTCCAACATTTCCACTAGAAATCTTCGCCACGAGAGCTCGTACAATTTCAAACATCGTCCCGAGTGTCTCGCCCCGCGATCCTCGGTACAATTTATATTTCCCAATGATCCACAACTCCGCGAAGAAGAGGGCGCCGTGGTAGCGTCCGCTAATGCACATCGTCGAGAACCGCGCCACGGGGTGAAACACATTTTTCAGATTCCACGTTTATTGCCGCGGCTTTTACGGTTCCCTCGCAATACGAAACCGGCGACTACGTACCTTCTCCCTTGCTATCTTCGATTCGTTCGCACGTCGTCGTCTTTGCCCATAAATTACGAGCCTCTCGCCCTTTAAACACGCACCGAAATCGAACGTACGTATATATACATATACGTAGGCGTGCATACCGTCAGTGCACGAAGACGTGTCGAAATCTAATATTCAACTAAAAACCAAAGGTGGAGGCACGACGGTGGGCGCGCCTCGGCTCTCTCGCGAACTTTATTTCGATACTCTCGAACACGATACCACGTGAAATATTGCCAGCGCTCGCTCGCTTGTGAATGTCCTCTGTAAATGTTCTCCAGACCGTGCGCGAGACTTTTACAAGGCCTGATAAAGGATATTTATCACCGTTACTTCCGCAGGAATTATATAAAATCTTTTTCTTGACATTAACAATTGATTGATAACAGATTTGCGCTTTATTTTTGGGTGCAAGTTCTTTGTATGTTAGCCTCTCTCTGAAACGGAAGACGGGGACAAACGCTGCCTTGAAGAGAGGTGCAATCCGCTCGATCCTGTATATCGCGAGCGGTTACCCGTCCGCCCGTTTCCGGAATAATATCGCGTTAATTCTGCTCGACAAACCGTGTGCGTTGCGATTAGTTGCCGGCGGTGGCTGGAATTATTCAAAGTGTACGCGTTGCCGAATCGTGTTCGATTAAAAATGGCCAAGAACGCGGCGAAATAAATGGCGAGGAACAGTGGAGCGTGCAATCGAATCGTCGAGGCTGAAAGATTCACTGAACTTTCTATCGATACTCGTTTCGATGTTCCGATATTTTTCTCCCACCAACGTATAATAATGATAACAAACGATTGTAATCGCACGGATAACAGAGAGAAAATTTGTTATCCTGAAAATTTCATCGCTATCAGTCGATGACACTGACGACTGAAAAGGCGCGTTGATAGCCGCGTGGGCGAGCGCTGGAAATGAAATCTGTATTCCAGACACAGAAGGCACAAAAGGATTGGGCACGTGAAAGTTAGAAATATTTCAACGGGAAAAGCGCAAGTGCTAAACAAGATCCGGCGAGATTCCCGTCGCGTCAAAAAGTCGGTGCTCACACTCTAAAAAATGCATTTTCTGTGTACATCCGCCGTGGCTTCCCCGCCGCGGTTCTCCAGAAGCCCTTTTTCCGCGACGCGTCCCTAGTTGAATTCGTTATATCGCATAATGTAACTCCATGAAATACGCTGCGCGCGTGACGGTTTTTATTTTTCCGCGGACGAGCGAAGAGTTAGGCGAGCGGGGTGGAAGGAGAAATGGAAAAAAACGAAGGGGACGAAGAAATCCACGCTACGTGCTCGCACACCCCCGACAGTAATTTGTTTTCACGGCGCACGCGAGAGAGTTCGACCTTTCAATGCGACGATTATACACGCCCACCCCCTGCGTTCGAGCCAGGAAATTTCTGGTAATTCATCCGATGGCTGTGTTAATGGACGTCGCGGCGAAAGATTAATTGCCCTCAGAATTGAAGATTAATGTTGTATTAACGTAATTATAAATCGGAAGAGTTACACGGGAATGCTACGTGAGAGGGTTGAAATACATCCCGTCGAACTGCGTCCGCGTTTGCGGCAAGGGTGGCCATGTATTTCTTTATGGATATCCATGACGTTATTTATGCTTAATATTATCTACATTTTACCATTACCTTTTATCACACGAAAAATCGTGCTCGTAGCGTCCTCGTTCGATGTAATATTATTCATGCTTCGTTCTACGTTTCGTTCGCAATTTTAGGTGAAATTAATTATACTCGAAACTATCTCGAATCTCTGATAAAACTTCTTAACAAATCTTTTCGCATCCGATCTGAACGATTCACGCTTGAATTCAGTCGAATCGATCTACCAAATTACTGTGAAAAAAATAGAATGGAAAACCCTAACGAGTTTTGTGTTATTTTCCACTTCTGGTCAGACAATTATTTCGTCGTTCACCAGGGAGAAAAAAAGGATCGAGGTCAATCAAGCTCGATGCGTGGTCGGGGTAAAATTGCCGGTATTATAAACAGTTAACGACAATTAGCGGGCACGTCCTGTATCGTGGCGAGCGGCGTGTGCGAAATCTGTTATCCGCGGGGCCGATAATGCCGCGACACTCGGCTGGTCGAGCCAAATTTATCGTCAATAATTGTCATCGTGCACTCATCTGTTTGCCGTGCGCGCGACGCGACCCGATTCCCCCGCAGTTTACTTAATAATTTGTAATTAGCGAACGTGCGCGATCGTTCCTCGATCGAGACACTCGACGACGAAGGAAACGAAGAATCGTTTTTACGATACCTGAACTCTGACTGGATTTTCTGTCCATACAGACGATTTATATCTCGTTCGATAGGTATAGAAATCAGTTCTTTTATGTATCGATTTTCTTTTTAAACGACGATCAGCTTTCGTATCGAAAAGTTATTCATATCGGATGTATGGTGCTGAAAATTAATTGATTCTCTTATGTCTTGTGAAATTTTTGTTGAGAAACAGTTAGTTAGAAAAGTTACAATTTTTCGAACTTCTCACGCACCAAGAACCAAGAAGATCGTCGACATCCGTCGATGATTAGCCGAAGAACGAGCCCAAGCGAATTCGGTCGCCGGCTAACGAACGTATAAATACACGATCCACCCGTCCATTTCGTTGCCCTTCTTTATTTTCCGCCAAGTTCGCCTCTTCTTATTCGCTTGCAGTTCGCGCCAACTTTTAACGACGAAACTTTACACAACTCGCGGCTTGTTAACGATCTGTAATCGATCGGGGAACGGGAATGCAACCCTTGCAGTCGCCCGGGTCTTCTCGAGCGTTGTAACGTCGAGCTCTCGACGCGATCTCGAGCTCTGCTCTGAATCGCGAACGCGGATCGAAGAAAAATTTCTAACATCGTTCGAAAGTGGTTGACGATACTTATGTCCCTTTGAAAAGGGAGCGCAATCCATCTCGCTTCGATTACCACGCGATTGCCATTTAATTGAGAAACTTTAACGTCCCGCAGCGACTGCTTCAACTCGAAGCCACGGTCGCGCAGATTCGATGGCTCCGTTTATGAATTCCGCGAGGGAACTTGCAAAAAAGTGTTTAAATAATCTTCATCAATCATTCCTCCCATAATTCTGTTTCTGTTCGTAGCTTTTCCACCAAGATGATCAAACTTTCCAAAGGACCTTCATCGATCATTTCCTCTATAATTTCACTTCCTCCGTTTCTTTAGCGGAGGAAGAAGAAGACAAAATATAAGAAAAATCTGCTAAACAACTTTCATCGATCATACACTCCACGGTTTGCACCGTTTCCTCGTTTTTCGTCCATTCGAATGTCCATTATTAAAATACACCATGGAAGAACTGCGCGCGCAAGGAAGCTCTTCGATAGAACCGATTCGTGTCGATCTGATCGTTATAAAGAACCACACTGTGTCCCCGACTGCATTGGATGCGAAAAAGTGATGCGAGTCGCGCGTTACGAACGAACGAGGCCCATTCATAAATCTCCACGCGGAGTCCTGTAAACCAGCGCGCGCGGGTCTGCAATTGATTGATTCGAAAATGTTATGGCCTTTGCGAGTGACAGCTCGATAATGAGTTTGTCAGGGCACGACAGGACGAGCGAATTATTTTTTCCCGCGTAAACAACGGCTGAACGCCGCGCGATCGATCGTCCTTCGACCCCTTCCGAGAGGATACCGAGGAGATACTCTCGTAATTAGTCTCCAGCGAAAAAAAAACAAGTGAGCATCGTGAAAGGAAGAGACGAGCGAATGGAAGAGAAGAAGAAAGGAGTCGCGGTTGAACGGGAAGCAAAAAAAAAAAAAGAAGAAGCGCGCCATTTAAAAAAATGTTTTCCAACCAAAGGAGGACTGAGCGTGCTTCAATATACTAAAAACCTAGCCGTTTTTCATCCTGCGCACCGGTGAAAACTCTATTTAGAGGAGTCGCGGCGCATTCACCGGGTATACACGTGTCTCCCGTGTGTTTTGCGTATTCCGAAGCGGAGCATTTGACTGATGAAAACATTTTTCTGTACGCGACCGTTGCGCACAATGAGCCACCCGCGCGCGCCCACCCTCCGCGCGCCCGTTCAACCCTCTGCGCGCGAGGACAACGGACAATCGACGTGGCTTTAATTACGTTATCCGGAAAATATTTTAGGGGCCACGCGTAAGCGGCGGCTACGTTTAAACGCGCGGCGAAACAGAGGTGATCAATTTCTGGCCGTGCTACGAAATCACGGATTTTCGGCGAATCGGATGTAACGCGAGGAGAGGCGACGATCGTGTCGCGATTAAATTCCCGTCCCCGTCCCCTCTCGCCGTTTTTTCGAGAATTAAAACGGAATTTCTGCCGCGTGGCCGGGATTTTATCGATATATTAATAAATTCCTGGGCTCGCTGCGAATTTTCAGGCGACGGGGTGATTATCGATACGCGTCGATTGGAATTGTTCATTAATTAAGCGAATGATGTTGACTTTGCGAGCGATCGACGAGAAACGAGTATAACGTGACTAATGGAACGTAATTAGAAACGTGTCTTTCAATTTCTAGCATTTTCCAACTACCCTCCTAGACTCCTCTCAAATACAATATTTCACAACCCCTTTTCACCAGCTTCACTAATACTTGATGTAAGAAAATTTTACAAAGACTCGTAAAAACGTTTGAAGCTTTATAGAAACAAATAATTACAAATCCATCGTTCTGTCAGTTTTGGTAATTCCAAGCGAAAACCGTAATTATTCTCCACATTTTTCAACCCCTGCTTTCTCCCCGACTTTCTCGAACCCATGGCGAATAAAACGTTCGAAAGATAAAGCGTTCGTTTTCCAGGTGTCGATTACGTTACGATCGGCCCATAAAGTCCGTCGCTTTCACCCTATCCGGGTAACTATATCGGTTAAACGAAAGAAAGAAAGAAAGTCTCGCAGTTAGAGGGTGGGACAGCGCGTGGTCGGGGTGAATGGCGCGGGTAGGCTGTTGGATTACCGTGGATTATTCAGAGAGGAGAGATTCCCCAGAATGCAACGACGATGCGCAGGATCTAGCAATAAACTGCGAGCCCGCCCGCTGGAAACGATCCGATTTTGCGCTCGTACGAGCGTACTTTTGCCGCCGCTATAGGGACGTCACCGTAACATGCGTCAATTATGTCTGCAAGATATTCTCCCGCCCTTCCAGGTCCCTCTCGTTGGATACGACGCCTGGTCGAGTCCCTCTCGACTTTCAACGATGCTACGAACAGTGTGCAAGGCAAACATTTGCACGGCGATTAATTTGTGGCTCGCGTCTTTCTTGGTTGCGCGGTCCAACGAAATCGTGAGGCAAATTTAAAGGGCCTCGATGCTGGTGAGGTAATTTGACAATTTTATCGAGTCACGCGGGTGTAGTCCCTTATTTTGTAGAGGTACGTGCAAGCATAAATTGTGTCTGAGTAATTTTTAATAATTATAGCTCGAAGAGTGTCGTGTGTTGTCATCGCGTCCAACGATGATGACCACGTGCGATGATAAAACGACACGTGCGCGTTATTAAAATTATTAGTCGGCAACGAGATTTGTCAATTGAAAAGGGATTACACGAAACTCGCGAGAGTTTAATGTAATTCGACTGCGCGTTTATCAATTATTCTGAATAATGCAGGAGCCGTTCCTCCGCGAAATCCCGTTTCGCAACCTGAAAGCGGAAATCTCGCGAAAATTCCGCGTGGAAAAACAGAGGATCCGCGAATGCTCCTTTAATTTACATAATGGCGCGTCATTATATCCGTTGATTAATACGCGATATTATTTCAGGCTGCTCTTACACTTTAAAATGGAGCCGCGAGCCACGTGGCGAGCGATCGAATTAATACGTTTTTTCGTTTTTAACGCGATGCTCGGACTCGAACGAGCAATCTTACTGTGAATTCTGAAACAACTCGTCCCCGTTTCCTTTGATTAAAAATATCTAATGCGAGAATTTTTCTTCAAATTCATGAAACAAAAATGAACGCGAAAGTCGAGTGTTTTAATTACTCTTCGCAATTTCGACTGATTTTTAAATTAAACAGAACCGAACACAGCTTTATCTCCGCGTAGACTGTTAAATATAACATTGAAGTCGGTAAAAGAAGCAGAAAGCTGCGTTCAAACGTGGTGCTTTGAAAAAAGAAAAAAAGAAAGCACGAAGTAAAAGAATCTTTGATCCGTGGCGTCCCCACACGCTTCCGTGTTTCTTCTAAAGGACATTAATCAGCTTTCAGCGAACGTGTATTCCCGTGGTAGACGCGAAAACTCATTAGTATTTTTCAATGAGCAACTAAATCACCTCTTTACCCGCGAGAGTTAATCTCGGCTTTGGTAGGGGACGAACATTCGCTTTTTCATCTTGCGGATACGAGGGAAAAATGTATATCGATTAGTATATACCTGAAAAGTTTGTAATATTCGAGGGCTTTGAATGACGTGAAGCTGGAACTAGGTCGAATATGTGTTTTGAGAGGTGCTTTGGTTTGGGAGAGTTGATATTAGTTGAACACACCGAAGAATCTTTCGCTCCACCATTTCACGCGCGTTCTTTACGAGAAGCGTTCTTATTGTTAGCGCGTACAGTGAAAAAGTGTATAAAAATCCACAGAATAGATATTCCATATTCTATTCAAGGTTTAAAAGATCTGTGACTAATTAAAAATGTTCATTTCCAAAGCAGAAGAATTTTCAGTATTTTGACTAATAAAGAGGGACAAATTTTTTCTCGTTTCCTCTTCTAGAATGCCAAACAGATGGGAACAGTATGTGACGTATTCCGTTTAAATCAAAGGATTATCGTCGCAATGCAAACAGGTTAATTGAATTCCTCGTGCATCGCAGCATCTCAGACATTACTGTTGACTATTCAGAAACTGATACGAGCGAATTAACCCAGTCGATCGAGACACGTACAGCCCTACAGACGTCTAGGATAGAGCATTACGGACAGCTGTTCGATGAGCATGTACAGGGTGCTCGCAATATTACCCACGGGATAGCTCGAATAGCACGTGAAACCAATCGCACGCTTACCGCGTTCTACTTTCGTGAAAAGCCATCGCTAACTTTGACATTCGCCGAATCGAGCTTCCACTCATAGATAAAAATAAAGAGCAAAAGCCACCAGCTCGTCCTTTGAAAATATTTCCCAGATTCGATCATCCACCCTCCTTCAAAATTCCCAACAAAATATCGAATTTCGTCGTTCCACGCGCAAATAAATTAGTTAATCGTGCAATGAAGGGACGAGTCGACATCGACTTCGCGAGTGGATTAAAGTCCAAGGATAAAAGTTTCGATAGCGATAAAAAAAATAGTAAAAGTGTTTCGAACGCGAGAGGGTGGAGGACGTTGGAAAAACGGCATCGAGCGCATCGATTCGAGGGTGGTGGTTCACAGGCGAACGCGGTGGAACAGCGACGCGGGCTGCGCATTAACGCGCGCACGCAGATTATTCGTTCCGTCGGATATATACGCGTGGGACACGCGCAGCTGACGTGCACGTATACCAGCGGCGAGCCCCGAAATTAACGGACAGCGAGCGTAATTATTTCAATGGTCGCGCCTGTGGTCGCTCCGCCGTTCGACCTACATACCGGCAGAGCAACCGAGCCACCCTCCCAATCGCGTTAAATTAGCGATCGGCCTACTTAACAGCCCCCACGACCGGCCAATTGCGATACTCTCTCCGCTGGCCATCTGCGAAAACGCCGCAACGAACCCTGCCTGTGCGCGCGCGCTCTTCGAAACACTTGAACGCGATTTAAAATAACGCGACCAGAGAAAGGATATCGCGTTCGAAAGGATTGGATCGGGTCAGCAGGTTTTAAGCGCTGCGTTGAGAGGCGAAATAAGTGAATTTCGTTGGATCCTGCAAAAAAATCGATGCTTCCGGGGTGGGAATGTAATTCCGTACATTTTTCCTTCGCAGAGGACACTTGAGGAATTTAATATGCACTCGCGGCTAATGCGATATAATTGCAGCAACAAGTGGGAACCAGCACGGCTGTATAACACGGAACGATATTTCAAACTCGATATTTCACCCCCGCACCGGTGTATTATAACTAACTTCCGAACCTGTCCCCCGTTCTGCGTGACTCCAACGAACAGCCTACTCGTTGCTTATCCTGATCCCAAACTTGCCAACGGCTGGGGCTCTTTCATCCACTTGCGAGCGCAATTTGCGCTTTCCGATAACAAGCACCGTGTATACCTCGCGCGGGGAATTCACGAATCGTTCGAATGAATTTCATCGAAATATTCAATTAAACCGGCGCAGGAATGACAAAAGGTGTCCCCCCGGGGCGGGGTCTTAATTAAAAGTCCGTGAAATATCCTGGTAACGGGCGTAATAAAGGTCCCTGCGATAGTTCGCACCTGCGAGCATTTAAATAACCGATATTTTAGTCGAACGTGAACGGAGAGCCAAGATTCTGTTCGCGTGAACCGTAGTCCGCGAAAGAACACCAAGAACGATCGTTGCTCTCCGTACGACCCGTGGTCTTAACCCCTTCAATGGCACCCCCAGCATTTTACTGCGCGACGACGCGAGGAGGAATTTCAAATGTATATTATGTATCTAAATTGTTCGTACTCGCGATTAATGCTAGGCGTAAAATGTAGATGGTATCTATTGTTACTTGGTACGCGTAATAAACGTTTCGTATTGGATAATTGCTCTAATTAACGTAATCCTCGCTGGGGAAACATTGCGAGGGGATTCGAATTACAGACGTTCCCCGATACGTAAATAAGGATAATTATTTTACGATTAAATGTATCGTAATTACGTATGCATGAGTATCCTTGATTTAACGTAATATTATATATTCATTTATCACAATACGAAAGTATTAGATATTAACGCGGAAATTGAAATGATTAAATATTTACGTGAAAACAGGTATGATTAGTCCGGAGTGCTCGAACCGATAATCTTTAATTAACAACGATTTAATTCCATCTCTCTCGATTCAGACGTCAGAATTTCATAATTACTCGCAATTTTTTCCCCCATAGAGAACGTGTTAACCATCGAATACAGGAACACTCCGCGAACGCGTGTTTTTCCGTTGAAAAACCGGGAGGGTGGAGAGGAAAAGGTGCGAGCGGAAAGGCGTTTAAAGTAATACACAGTGTGTCCTGAAGGTAACCAGCGAGAACGGTGGAAAAGGAAAACGTGAGACGCGCATAGAAACGCGTCTCACCCCTTTCAACCGATACCGCGTATTTCTCGATTCAAACGTTTTCGCGCGCGGGCGTCGTTCCTCCTAATGACTCTTATATAGGTCAGCCTTTATTAAACCGTGAAATCTTTTCTTCGGGGGTGCGACGACGAGCTTTGAATGGACGTTACATCACGTCGTACACTTTCATTCCAAGAGTTACATTTGTCGCGGCGATTTATGCAAAATTCTGTTCTGTACGCTTCGTAACGAGTTGGCACGACACCTTGGAACTCTGTTCAATCGAGGATGATCGAATTAGATGAGCAGAGAGGGGAAGAAACGTGTCAGGTGGTACGATAAAGGGTGCGAAATATTGCAACTCGTTTCGTGGTGAATTCGATCGTTCTCTAGTACTGAACGCAGCGATTTATGGTACCACCTGGTATGTAGCGGCGGTATTGGGAATACTCATCGGGTTGCATTTGGTGCCTCGAAGGGCTGGATCATCTTCGTGGAACAGTAAAGCCACATTGTGGGCTAAGTGTGCTAGAGGCATTCGGTTGTCCACACTCAAAGGCAATGGAGACCTGAATATGGCAGGTCAGGCACTCGTAGCCGAAATCCATTGATAGAACGTTCTCAAACGGACGGCCAATAATCCGTGCGGCTCGTTCCCCGCGAAACCAGCGATGACACTTGGCACTGGCACAACGTGCTATTATCAACGGCGACGGAACAATTTTTCCGGCTAACCAACGATTGCGGTGGTCGATTTTTGCGAAATCTCAGCGTAGAGAAACAAACGATGTACGCCATTCTCTAAATGTTTCGATCGTTGACAATCAACGAAACTTCGAAATAAATTAGAACTTTTAGAAATCGATTGTTCACTGTCCAAAGGACGATATACGTAAGCGCGTACGTTCTGTTTTAAAGTATATAGAGTAACGACTAAAGGAAGATCGCGTTAATAACCCTCTGTGTAGAACCCCCTGCACAGTGTTCACGCATCGCCCCCCGGAAACCAAACGATTCCGCAACAATCTGAACTAACGTCGCCGACAAGAGCAGCGCAAGTCGCACAGTGCACGGTTCGAGGACGCGGTACCAGGATGGCGCTTGGGCGGACATTCGAAGGCATTTCCTGCGCGCCATCGACGGGCTTCCGCGAGCGCGCGAGACAATGCTCCGTCGGACAAAGGGAAAACGAAAAACCGGCGAAAAAAGAAATAACGCCGCGCTGCAGCGTGCCGTCGCGGTGCAATCGGATGCAAATCAAACAAGAGCGCCTGCGAAACGAAACGAGACGAGCGAGAGGGACGAAAGCGTGGCGGGGACAGAGAGAGAGAGAGACAGAGAGAGAAAGTCAGTGGAGAGCGTGTCGTCTAGCGAGCGAGTAGCTCTCCTCTCGGCAAGGAACATCGCGAAAAACTGGCGTTATTATTAAAAAAGTTCGGGCTTGTTATCTCGCCGGTATTCGTCCATTAATTGCGCCGCGACTCTCGCGAGGGTTGTCCGCGGGAACCACCCGAGCGAAACGGTCGTGGCTGGTGGACACGCCACCCAGGCTCTGATTCTCTCTCTCTCGCGGCGAAAACGGATTAATAATTTCGCGATACCGTTATATTGCTCGCGCGACTTGTTTGCCACCAGCCTGCCTGCCGACTATTCAGAAAGGAGCACAGTTTGACGAAGAACGTCCCTGGACGATGACGTATGTGGACCCGCGGGATCCTGGTCGCACCGCTTCATGGCAATTGCTGTTTGCGCTTGACCTCCTTCCGCCTGGGACCAAGATTGCCGGAGTTCGCGACTCGAGTGACGAGTCGATTGATTCTCTGCGTTTTAGCGGCGGTCTCGTTCAAATTTTCAGACTACAGAAGGGTATGCAGCTGTAGAAATCATTGGAGATATGAATTCAGGTTCGTTGATACAAGAAACGAATTTATCTCTGATTTTGACGCGATGAATATTAATTGAATTTCAAGTTTTTGAAGCTGAACGACTGATTCGATCTTTTGTAAGGATGAAAGGAAAATTGAAATTTCGAGCTGTAAAAGAAATTCGTTTCTGCCGAAGCGTTCCTTCGCGACTCTGACAGGCTGTTTTCTTTCAACATCTGAATGTTACGCTCCCCAAGAAACCTACCCCGTAGACGCCTCGTGTCTTCGAGTAGACACAGAGCGCTATTCAGACTGCGCAACCACCAAGATCGAAAGAAGTGAGGGGATGGGGCGAACAGCCAGGAGGCTGGGATTAAATTGCAAAATAGTTTGGCGAAAGGCGTCTTCATCGCGGTTAGAAACCGTCACCGATGCGTACATATGTACGATTACATAGGGTTGCCCCTTCGCTCGCTATCTTCCACCCTCTCTCTTTCTCTGTCCCTCTCTTTCTATGCTCCAACGACCCTCCCATTGGGGAACGGCCGAATCGAATTTAATTACCGATGTGCAGATATTTACTCCGTGCGCCGGGCTCGTCGGCGACGAGCTCGTTAAAAATTTAATTTTCCACGACGTCGAGGCCCGCGTACACCCCCGCGCCAAAGGTCATCCAAGGTGTGTACAGGCTGGATGGAATTTATTTAACCGCCAACTTTTTATCGATTGAAAAAACCAGAATCCCCCTTTTTTCTGCTCGTCTCTCGTTCGTGATCGTTGCAACGTTTCCATTTCCTTCATTTATCTTTTCCACGGCTCTTCGATCTTCGAAGTCGATCGATTTTTACATTCCGCTAGTCTCATTCGCGAAAGAAAATGGGGACGGTGGTTGATACGAGTCCGCAAAATTTTGGGACCTCGGTTTGTTGTTTAGCTCGAGTTCGAAGTTTCGAGAAGTTCCGTAACCGCTGACTTCGATCGATTTTCGAAAGTTTTCGAGGGTCCGTTGACTCGCAGTTTCGTCGCGTCCTTTTCGGCGATCTCGTGATATTCTCTCGCGATCGAGCGAAATTGTGCTGACGCGCGTGCGGATCGGAAACAATTCCTCCGCGTTCGGAAATTCGCTTGTCGAGATTCTTTTGAGGCAGTGGCAACTTTCTTCGTTAGAGTTGCGATTTTACAGTCGACGAGAGTTGAGGAATATCAGCGAAAAGTACGACGTTATTCCTCCCCTCGCGAGTTCCGCCTCTGATTTCGCGTCAGCAGTTTCGTTATGCTAATCATTCCCACATTCTATTGGCCATTCATATTTCTAAACACCAAACGACACATAATACACGATGCATATGTTTCAATTATCCATTAAACATAAGTACAATTACGAAAAAATTACAAACACGGTCAATGAAACGAATCGAAAACTCTAAAAACTACCCTTCCACGGTTTTTCCCCGAAAGAAACCGAATCGAGCCTGAGGGAGGTAAAAACGAAAGAATCGAAGTTCGCGTTACTCGAAACAAGGAGACGGTGCACTTAAAAAAATGAAGAAACTTTCCTCCATCGAAACGCCAGCGAATAATCAGACCTGGCGTACTTATCGCGAGGCGTGACGATCGCCCCCAGGATTCCTTCGACTTCCGGCAACGCGATCTTCACCAGTCTGGCCTGCGAGCTTCCCCTTACTTAAGCCAAGGTTAACGAGCAAAGACGGGGGATGTAACCCTTCGATTTTTCCGCTCCTACGGGCGACGCTGCTGGGATAATTGTGATTACGGTCTGGCCTGGGCCTGGCGGTTGGGGGGACAGTGGAAAAGAATGAGACACACCGTGCACGGTACTCGTTTTTCGGTCGTTACGAAATCGGTAATAGGAGCCGTGGTGGAATGCAAATGAACCCGTAACACGGGAGAAATGTAAATCCGACGTGGTGCCCGCTCGAACTCGAACGGGGATCTCGTTACTTATAAGCACTTGTTACCCGCTGGTTACCACTTAATGGAATTAATGGCCGCCCGTTAGTGCACGCGCGCCTCCTGTTAACTCGCGTACGTGCTGCGGACGTAGGTGTGTTCTGTTTGTCCTTTCGAAAAATCCCGATGGCTTCGACTTCGAACGAGGCACAAGGCGTAATTTCGTGATCCCTGAATTCATCGTGCTTTGCAGATCGAGCGTAGTTGAATTGTTCGCTAATATCTCGTATCCGATTTTTATACAAAAAAAGAAAGAAAATTGAAATCGAAATAAATTTACGCATCCTGTCGCACACACGCATTATCTTGCACAAGACAGGAAAAAAACTAAGAACACTGCTATAATTTCACGGTGAAAAATGCGATTTCGCGTATCGCGCAATTTATTCAAGTACACATTCGTACGAGAGATATATGTGGAATTAGTTTCGAGAAATGTTATCCAATGTGAAGGTCGCCAACGATTCCAACGCTCTATGATAACAAATATCTATGGCACGTATATATATATTTTGCAATTTTTCGTTCCTTCTTCAAGCCTTGGCAGTTTCGCGAAACACAGCTTTGCGAAAGTTCCGCGCGTTTCCGACAAGAGATGCGGGCGAATCGTTTCTGGAATCAATTAGATCGAGATTTCCTCGTAGCCGTGGCGCAAACACCGCGGGGGTATCGGCATGAAAACTTGAAAAGTATTCCACCTGATGGAAGCCAGACCGACTGGGGTAGTAATGAAGTACACCCCGAATCCCGGAGGAGTCAACAAAGTTTCATTAAAGCGGAAGTAGCTCAAGCTGCCGCGCTCCCTTATAAATGAGTATCCGCGTGTATGTAACTTAAATCGATTTTCCTCGAGTTACCCATCGGGAGGGGTGTAGCCGCGTCCGCAAACTTTAATTCCGTTCGTCGCCAATTATTCCGCCCTAACGCGGGACACTTTTGTTTAACTTTATCGGAAGCACGCGGCTGAACACAAAATCAGCTGTCGCGCACCCTGCTTTTTCTATTTACGATCCGCGTCCCAATTATCGTGTACGCGCGAACAACCCCTTCTGAGACTGATATCCTGCAACGTTTCTAAGAAAATGTTTAAACGAAGAGCAATTGAATAGGGTTGTTTATACCGTTCGAATATCGAAACTTAGCCTAAAAGGGTTAAACGCGAGAGGAATGGCAATCAATTATTCCCTCTCGTCGACAGCAGCCACTCGAGAGGCCTGAACGGTGGCCACGAAACGCTTAATCGAGGTCGCATCGTGATCGAAGAAAATCCTGCGTGACTGGACGAGAGGATTTAACGAGGCCCGTTTATATCGTGCCTCCGTTAGCCGGCTACAATCCAATTTTTTTTCCCCCGCCTCCCTGCGCCTTGCCGCTCGCGTCTGGCGTCCGTAATGCGCGCCTCCACCCTTTCATCCGCCACCCTTCTCGTCCCATCCACCTCTTGCCACCTTGATCCCATGGCTGAGGCAATTACCTATGCGAAGGGATGAAAGAAAAAAAAGAAGGAAAAGGGAAGAAGCTAACGAGCGAGCAGACGCATCGACGGTGGAACGCACGTCAGAACGACGCCCTTTCGAGCCGGTTTAAGCTCGTTGTCTTCCGGTAAACGGCGAAAGGGTACGAGGGGGGAGAGGGTGGCTCGGTCGTGATAAGCTTTCGCGTTAATGCCGGTAATCCAGGACTTCTTGGAGGCCGTTCGCCGAGTTTTAAAAGGATTTCGTTCGGGAATGAATTATTCCGCCTGCCTCGCTCCAGTATGCTTGGCTTTGTTTGAATTTTTCTTTTTTTCCCTCGGAGGTGAATGAGAGCGGCTGGGCCGTAAAGGGTGAGAGAGGATGTCTGGTCTTCAGGCTTCTCGCATTTAATTTATGCTGCCTCGCTTACAGCCTCACCGATACCGTGTGATTCCATTTGTTTTAAGGATAGTTATGTAATTCTAGTTTCTTCCTATTTCGTTGAGGATATATTTCCATAACACGAACAAAAAGCAAGTGGGCGAAGTTGTAATATAGTCTGCACTGAAAGTATGCAGTGTTAAGAAAATGACAAAATTCCACGTAACTTACGCCGTCTGATTAAAAGTCGTTTGTACTACTTGGAGCGTGCTGGCTGTCTAACTCAGTGACTAGTTAACACGTCTACTTTTAAGAATTTGTATACAATTATTATACGCATTAGACGTACGATAAAAGAGAAGAGAAGAAAATTGAAATCCCATCAACAATTGGTGTACACGAAAGTTAAGAAAAATCTTCCATAATCAACGCGACGATTATGACGCTCGCGCGACACAGTATCGACGAACCAAGAGGATCCTCTCGATGATACCCTTCTGCTCGAGCGACTCTGTATACAATTATTATACGCATTAGACGTACGATAGAAGAGAAGAGAAGAAAATTGAAATCCCATCAACAATTGGTGTACACGAAAGTTAAGAAAAATGTTCCATAATCAACGCGACGATTATGACGCTCGCGCGACACAGTATCGACGAACCGAGAGGACCCTCTCGATGATACCCTTCTGCTCGAGCGACTCGAAACACAGTAAACAGAGGCGGATGAACGAACTGATTTCAGCCTGGCCTCCCTCCTTTCGCCAGCCTCAGTTTAATTAATTGCGGTCAGTCAGCGGAAACGACGCCGTCGTCCTATCGCCGGTAAATTACTCGACGTTTCGACCCCTCGACCACGGCCGATGCCTCGGAGTAATTGAAATTTAAGACGCGAAACGAGCGCGTCAACGACGACGACGAGGACGCCGCGGCGTCCAGTTGCCAGACGGTTGCCACGACCCGATCCGATCCAATTAAGGACCGCCTCGAGGAATCGAACGACGAACCGCAAGCGTTGGGATACCGTTTCTTCTTTCGCACCCTAGCAGCCACCCCTTCACGAACCGACGAGGCGACGGGCAAACAGCGGCCACGATGACGCGGACGGGTTCCCAGAGAGCACTCCAATCCGGTGTCAGCGACGAGAGCTCCTGATTAGACGGATCCAAGGATCGCTGAAGGAATTTATCACGTGGCTGCTGAGAACGTTCTGGATGGCGCTTGCGAAAGTGGATCAGTTCGCGAGTCAGCCGCGAACAGAATTTCGACTTTTCATTTTCGAGAGGAGAAACGCGCTTCTATATCGAGGGAGGATAAGATGCAGACTTTCAGCATTTTTGTTTTTGGATAGAATAGTTAAATTTGAATTCGCGACAATCAGGAGGTGGAATGTAAAAAATGTCCAATTCTAAGTTTTCAGCGAGGAAGGTGGATAAGAAATGAGATAGTTGAATATAGTATTTTTTGCTCGGGAAGAATTCGCAGGGTTTCAATTTTGTGGAATTTTAATTGGCCTGGAAATTGGGATAAAGTATTTAAAACTGTAGGAAATTGAATGTCTGACTATGCGCCGTTCTATATCACTGCATTTATAACCACGTTGACTTTCACTACTGCAAGTTTGACCCAGTAAAAAGCCCCATTACTTATTTGCAATTCGGCTAGGCTCGACGGATTTTTAAACCTTAGCTAAGTGTGAACCTTGACATTTTTATTTAATTATGTCATTTAATTGTCGAAACTGATTTTTCGAAGATATTTAATATTCTTGAAAACATTTCTATGGCTAATGTAAATTACTATCGATCGGACAATGAATTTAACTTCCATTTAAAGTATCTCAAACACATACCAAGGCTCAGAATCACGACCAGTAAACTGCTGTTAAAATCACTGTACTTATACACATTACATCTATATCTACCCTCGCCTAAAGCTGATGTTGCTAGCCGTGAAGGTACTTAAACAAATTGGCTTAAACCGAGTACTTGTTAGGAAGTAATCTTGTTGATGGAACAAAGTACACTCTTGCGGATAGTAGATGAAGTTCTATAGTTCCCTGACTCTGCGGTCTAGATTTTGTCGTAAAGTAAACCCCCGGTATCTTTGTAGTTAATTTCGATCGAACATCTCATTTTCCTCTTTAAAGCAGCCTCGACTTTCGACGCTAAGTAAATAATCAATTCGCTCGCTTCTGTGTCTCACTCTTGGCACAAATATTTCCAATACAATAGACGATTGCTATAACATCTCGTTTAAGAAAAACCTGTGCGCATAATTTTTCGAAAGATTCGATAATTTTGATAACGATTCGAACCGCTCGAATTCTCCATTGTTTCACGCGACTGCTTCGTCGCATTGAGAATAAATCTGTCGTAACCTTTCGAAAGTGATTTCAACATGTCAGACTGCACTTTAACCGTGAAACCGGAGCAATCCATAATCTCGATTCTCTGGGGGCGTCGAAAAGATTACTAGCTCCCCCTGCCTTTATCTCCTCTCTGTTCTCCCAAGACTTAATATCCGATTTCGCTTCCGACGGGATACAAACTACGCTAATGCAAATCCGTGTCGAGGAACGTTCGAAAACTCCGCGAGCGGAACCGCCGCAGATTGCAGCGGATTAAAATGCGAGTGGAGATAGAAAAATGGCGGAACCGTCGCGGAAGCGGGTGAAAACTGTAAGAACCATCCGATTCGTTCCCCTTTGTTCGATCTCTTATCGTGCATTCACAAAGAAATACGGGGGAAAATCAGCCATTTTAACAACCACAATCCCTAATTACTCGCATATTTATCTATGAAAAAGGGTACGCGCGTACATATCCTACGCAACCTGTTCGAAAAAATAATCAACCAACTTGGAAAGCATTTTTTTACAAATTGAAACGAGAGTTTCTCGGAAGTTTCGAACTTACGAGGCAAACTATCGGAGGCACTGTAACGCGAAAGAACGGATTACGTTGACCCGTTAGGTTATGTCACCCTTGTGTGCAATGGAAAACTAAGAAGAAACCTTAAGGAACCCACCCTGTTCCTCCATGTTCGACGAACTTTAACAGAACTGCCATTTACGCTCAACTTGATGCGTCCATTTTGCAACTAACTTCTGTCGCCTGAGAATTACTAGGATCGATAGTGCATGCATTACGCGTGCAGAACATCGTGATTGCTAATTAAGTACCAAGTGAATATTAGCGATCGAAAATACAGATTCATCTGGCGAGGTAAAAAGATCGAGGGTGCTGAACGATTGTGGAGCAAAAGGTATCACGGTTCTGGCTTCTAATCGAGGAATTACACCGTCCTCGAGGACCCGCCTCGTTCGAAGCCAGTGTCGTCGAACGTTTCATCGATTTAATTCCGCCTTGTTCCTGTCTCTACGCTGGGTACAATCTTGGCCGCGCTCCTTAAAGGAACGAACAAGGGAACTTGAGTTACATAAACGTCGCCCGCCATTAATCCCGTAGACCACCTAATCAGATTAAACCCTCAAGTACTATCGTCCCTTTACAAGGGGACTGCGATTGGATCGCTGGTTGATCGCCCCACCCTCCGAGCTGATCGCGGGTAATTTGCGATATAGGATTAAGAACCGACAAACTATCGAGCAAGTTTGTTCCGCGTTTAGCTGGGCACAGTAGACTACCCGAGAGTCACGATTTTTCATTCTCTTCCAAAGAACTAGACGATTACGCATGCACGATGTTTCATCGCGAGAACAAACTTGTTAGAGAGAAGAAAAAAATTGTTACATATAAGAATTGTCATTAAATTAGTAACTTGGCATATGACACTTAAAATTTCTCAAATTGCGCCCTTATCGAATTTTAAATTAGCATCGATTCTAATATTCTATCATGCGGAAAAGAAATTCTAAAATATCGAGAAGAAACATCGTTAGAGAAAAGAAAAAAATTGTTACATATAAGAATTGTCATTAAATTAGTCACTTGGCATATGACACTTAAAACTTCTCAAATTGCGCCCTTATCGAATTTTAAATTGGCATCGATTCTAATATTCTATCATGCGGAAAGGAAATTCTAAAATATCGTTTCTCGAATTTCTAAGCTTCGAGTCGACGCAATGACTATTATCTTTGGCGGAAGAAAAATAGGCGAATCCACTTAGGTATCCAAACCTCCCTTTTTCCGATCATTAAACGTCCCCACTCTGTTTGCCTCGCCTAAACGATTCTCGAGCGATACGCACGGCGACGAGGCGGGCTCGTTAATTATTCCCGGTGTTGCGGCGGTAAAAAGGAACCCGCGGTTAAAAATTTCAACCGGGAACAGGGCAAGATGAGACAACGCGGTCGCGAGAGGAAACCGCGAAACCCGAGTCATTAAGGGAACAATGGCTATCGTGAATTTCTTCGCCCATTTTTTTCCCCTCCTCCGCGTGGCCATTGTCCAGTCGAGGCAAACACTCTTCCCCCGCGATACAATTGCCAGGTATTCGCGGCTTCTACCAGCCAACCGGTCCTACTCGCGCGGTAAAGCGAATCACTTCCGGTGAAATGACTGCGCGGCTCGAGTGCCTAATAATTGTTTGTCGAAATGCCGCGATCCTTTGTTGCGTCACTTTGATAACGGGCATCCGTTCGTCAGGGGTGCAACGGACTGACGAACATTCGCGCGAGAGGGATGAGAAGATAGAGACGGGGATAAAAATGGCGAAACGTTTTAGAACCGCGAGGGGAGAGGCAAGGAAATCGCCGGGGGGCGGGTGCTTCCGGCGAATGGAACGTAATACAATTACCGCAGGCTGAAATCCCGTTTCGGTCAATCGAGTTTGCGAACGGACGAACGAATCGGTCAAGCCCTCCCCTCGATATCGGGGGAATTTATGTCTCGGTGTAGTTCCTCGTAGTTTACTCTTGATATTCTGTTTCAACCTCGAGGCCGCCATTTTGTAGGAACGCGAATCCCGTTTTAGTAGTTGAAAAGATCGCGAGCAATTAAATAACTTGGGGGAACAATGATTGAGTTCGAAAGAAAATTCTCTGAAACATTATATCGTACAATTGCTCGATAATATCTGCGATGGAATACGAGTGTTCGTTAAATATTTCGTTAGTCGTGTTCTCTGATGTCGAACAAAATAGAATACATTAAGTACGCGGTGATTCGTGATTGATGTGGTAACTTTTCCCCCCAGCATCCATCGCAATTAATCAAGCGTCCTAATTGGAGTCCTTATCAAACTTTCTGGGGAGCACGTCAAATTCTTACTATTATAACGTCCTCGTTGCGCGCATAAATCATTCGATACGTACTAACTACAGTTTAGCGCATCGGGATGAAACGCGATTCAACGCCATTGTAATCCAACCTAATCACGTATTAATATTATCCAGTCTATCCGCAAAAGCGACACAGACGCGCTGCACTCGAATGACATAACAGAAATGATACGATACAACAGCAACAATTCCGTTTCTAAGCTAACAAAACGCATAGAACACAAACATACAAAACCACTGCTGTCCAATAGAGATTTCCATTGTAACCCAACTTAACCTGGCGACGATCCATCGCAAAGTGACCGCTGAAAAATGACGCCAATTCGAGCAAAACGATAATTCACCCTCCAGTAACCTAATAACAGACCAAATCAATGTCCCCTCCGCGTCCAATCGAGCCGAACGGAAGTCACGGGTGCACCGTCGCCAAACAGCCCGCCGCCTCTTTCCAGCGGCTGGCCAAGTACGTATCAAAAGCGCGAGGAACGCGCGCGTACGTATCCACGTACGTTCCAGTACGCTCGCAGCCCTCGTGTCCCGTGTGTATGTATTATGCAATGAAGCTGGAGTGCTGGCTCTCGACTTGCTCCCTCGTACTCGCGCCTCGCCACGCGAAGAGGGCGAAAAGACGCGGAGGGACAGACGGGTAACCTGGAAGAGGAACAGTGACGTGTTTGAACAGACACGCGACACTCGTGTTTGCCCTGTTTCTCTCTCTCTCTTCCTCTCTCTTCCTCTCTCTCTCTTGGACGTATTCCCGTCGCTCCTCGCCCCTTCCGTTTCCCGGCCGTTTCGACGCTCCCGATTCTCTCTGTTTCGTTCTCTCCCGCTTTTGTCCTTCTCCTTTGTATCATTTTACAATGGGGACTCTCCGGTGCCACCGCCGCCTGCCGCCTCCAATCTCGCCTGACCCCTCGCGTCCTGCACGAGGATTGAAGTGCCATTCATTTTCGAGTTGCGCGAGATTCCGCGCGCCAAAAGAGTCGAGCGTCCCCCTTTTTCTTCCCGTTCTTTCTCCCCGTTTTTCTGTTACATCCAGCCAGCAGCCCCGTCCCCGTCGACCGAGTAATTCTTGCCCCGTCACCGAGCGACGGGAGGCGCGAGGAAACGCGCACGCGAATGGAGGAAAAGGAGACTAAAGGAGACTGTAACGCGATCGAGGAGCAAGACGGGCATCCGTCTTTGGTTTTTTTTTTGTTGGAGACGTAGGTAACGGGGAATCGAGGGTGTAGGTGGCTCGATCAGGGGTTGATTGAAGTATTCTCGAAGAGAGATTCAGGCGGGAGAGAAGATTCGACTTGGTAGATTTTTCTCTGGCTGGGAAATTAACGAACGTGAGAATAATGGCCATGATATTAAGGATCGATAATTAAAATTTTACGAGGCGAAATTTTTGATCGAGAACAAATTTTCCAATGATCGAGATTAATTAATATCCCGATGCTCGATAATCGAGTAGAAATGGTTGTAATTAAAGGCTGGCGCCGTCAAGAACGACTGTTCCGCGTCAAGTTAATTAATTCGAATGTTCGACTGAAGTTATTATCATATTCCAACCGAGATAAGATACTCGTCCTCGCATCGGGAATTGATTGATACAACGCGTGACGCGTGTCCACCATCAATCGCGTGTTTCATAAAACTGGCATTACGAAGTACGTTTAGGGGCTCGTATATACAGCTTATTAATTATGGCGACTTTTACGACAGAGACGTAACAAATTAACGACAGACACAGAACGCTCGTAAACAGGCTTTACGACGTATAATTATGTGCAAACACGACGTAAAGTTTCCGCCAGGAAGAGGGCCTTTCTTCGCCAAGTGTCGTCGGAGGGAAAGGGTTAACGTTTTGTTTAATCGCAATTATAATTTGCAAGCGTTTCTCAGCAACCTTCAAGCAGGCGTTCGTCTGGCCTGCCGTTCGGCTAGAAAAACTGCACCGCCGTTCGTTTGAGTTTGATGCGACGCAGAAATCATTTTCAGAGAGTGGTCGTCGTAAATTGTGTCACAGGCTGTTCTAAGGGCTGACCTCTTAGACGTATTTCACGCTTGAAATTCGAAGGGAACGACGGTGTGGCGCGAGGAGAACCAGCTGAGCGAAAAGTTGCGGAACTTCCTGCTTCCAGAGAGAGTCGACGAGGGTAGGTTTTACTGGGCGACGCGAGAAATAACGTGGATACCAGGATTTACGTTATATTTATCGAAAATACGCTGCGCTGAACAATTTTTTAACTCAACGTGAACATTTTTACACCACGGACAGAAGTTAGAGCGCCCTTCGTCGTTGAAATTTAAGGTAAGAACGATCAAATTTTATTTCACAACGAAACAATAATCTTTTGGTATTTCAGTTATATTTTAATGTCTCGAGCCTTTAAAATATCGAATACTTTTGTAAGTATTTAGAAGCTACTTGCAATATTTAGAAGTAGAGAGGGAAATAAAAATTTCAGCATATTTTTATAAAAACCATTTCACTCGAAAATTCTCGAGAACTGGAAAGTATCGTCTGCCTTCGAACCATCTCGAGTCAAAAACGTTCAAGCACCTTCGAATCAGCGCGATAAATTTTGCACCGTATCGCCAGGCGTTTCCATCGGAATTTAACTGGAGAACCACACCTTGCTCCCCAATAAACTTTGAAATTGCGCGGCTCTGGTTACGTTTGTTACCGTTCGGACCTAAAAGGCGAGAATAAACCGTCACGATGTCGGGACGTCTCTGTTATAACCCGAGAACATCTTAAACCACTCATAAAGCAACGGACGGGAAGGGTAACTCGTGGCGAGGCAACGTTAGCGAAACATCGCCGCGACGCGGTTACCAACAATAAGAAAGCAGAAGGAAAGTGTCGGTGGAGGGACGAGAAATTACGGGGCGGCGTAAAAATGCACCGCTGGACGATTTTACGCTTCGAATAGAGACGCCAAATCCTGCTGTACCTCTACATATACCTACGCACAGTGACGTACCACCCTGGAAGGTCCTCCATTTTTAAAAGACATTTCTCGAATATTTTTCCTTGCCTCAAGTACAGTAATTGACTTCTCCAACTGAGAAACAACGCTCGTCATTATATAAATTAAAATTTTCATCTGTAAACACCTAAAGATAGCCAACAATGTTCGCCAATAATTAATTTTCCAATGACTACCATAAAATTGCAATTTTTCGATGAAATTACATTCTCGAATATTTTTCCTTGCCTCAAGTACAGTGTCTGACTTCTCCAACTGAGAAACAACGCTCGTCGTTATACACACTAAAATATTCATCCCTTATTTCACTCTCCCAAATCTGTAAACACCTAAATATAGCCAACAATGTTCGCCAATAATTAATTTCCCAATGACTACTATAAGATTGCAATTTTGAGTTGGAATTATATAAAAAATAAACAATCGTTTGCAAGAGTAGTTTGTAAAGGTGAACAATTTAGCAGCGGCAGCAGAAATTCTGAGCGACCGCGCAAGGGTCGCGCGTCAGGGTGCACAGCCCTTCGCTGAACACGAGGTGCACGTGCGGGGTCGCGGGCGGACGGGCCGCCGGAAACGAACTGCTTCGCCGTGGAAACATTTTTAACCGGCGTGCTCGTTTCTCTCTTTAAATCGCTCGATGCCGTCGCGATACGTTACGGAGATCCATGGCACGGCCTCTCGAAACGCTACGCTCGTTTCTTCCCCGCATGTCGGGGATCAGTTACCCGTCGTGGTCATCCTTATCCCTTTTGGATAATCGCGCCACGATCTTCCCTCATCCGTCTTCCTTCTCCGGCTTTTTCTTCGCTCGACTTTCACGGAACAAGGAAGATCGAGCGTTACGGTGAAGTAACGCGGGCACGGGGCGGCTCACGATTTTTATGCGAGACTGGTGACGTTCGTTTCGTTAATTACGAGAGTTATTTAGTTGTTTGTCGCGGATCGAACATAGAAACGATGGATGATGCGTGGAAAGTTGTACGAGTGGTAAGAATTTCGATTTTAAATCATTTAATAAGCACTCGAATGGAATCGGATATTTAATCTGGTGGAGGATGGCTTGTGAATGATGAAGAATAGAAGTCAACACTTTGCGCTCGACGACTTTTCTCGCGTAAATGAATTTATCTAAAAATTAACATACAGAAGTGTTATAATATATCTATGTTTACAGTTTGGAAAACATAATTAATGGAGTTCAAGTTCTGCAGTAGCGTAACACTTACCAAGGTATTCTGAATTGCCAGAATCTTGTAAGTCATCGCTGCTACTTCCGGATTCACTGATGTCTATTACGCTAATTTTTCTATTTCTCGTACCCGACACTACATCACACGCGAACAAACATACAATTCAAAACGAAATTCGCCTTGAAACTTTGAAACGAGTGGCGCAACACTTCGCGACACGCGTGCTTGCTACGATCGTCGAAACTGTACTGAAGCTGGACGCATCATATTCAAGACTACAGTCGTAGACGAATTTACGTCACAATGTCACTTTCCAACCAAAAGATAAACAGTCTTGGGCACCTATTCTCGCATCAATACTTCGCTTCTATCAATTGGAGATAACGAAATTCAGCGTAAATACAGGCGCTCGAATTGCCAGGCGAAACATCGTGGCGAGTGAGAGTCGCGCAAAAGGTTAAGGGGTAGATTTGTTATATCTTACATTTCTTGGAATTAACTCTCTGGACTTTACTCTGGTACACGAAAATTGCCAAGTATCTCGATAAAAACCGGTATCTGTACGTATTTAAGATGACCATCGTTTCGTTCTAACCCTTTCCCAAAGCTATCAGGCGATTAGCGAGCCCCTGGCTGATCGAACGGTGCGCAATAATTAAATTAGCCCCTCCCCCCTTAGCGCTAATAGCATTACGCCAGCGTTTTTCGCCGATACGACGAGGGGGATGCGACGTTGGATAATAGGATATTTTTAAGGGGAACCGGAGACGTCGTCGGAGATAGAAATTGTTTCTCGAAACGTTTGGTCTCAGTCTCTATTAAATCGGACGTTTCGCTCCACGGGTCCTCCGGATCGTCCCATCTCGATCATTGTGTCCTGGGCCGTGCCGACAATCGGATTTCGCAACTTCCTATTTACTCTGGTCGCGCGCCTTTCAGACTCGAGGACCACAGCGCGGGCGAAATGCTTGCGCAGCAAATTCGATGATGGAAATTGGCAAGAAAGAGAGTCTCTCCCCTTTCGCGAGCGCGTCGCGAGGGGGTGGCCGAGGAGTCGATCCGGGTCGCATCGCGAAATCGATTCGTTTCGATTCGAACGTCTCCAACTCGACGCCACCGCGAGAATAACGTACACAACGATGATGAATTATGCTTAGCGCGACGCTTAGAAGGGTTCGGATGCTGTTGATAACGAGTGGCCATTAAAATTGGGATATAAATTGCTTGGTAAGCGGAGTGTCTCGTTAACGGGGATACGGGAGGGCTTGCGTCTCGATGATACTCGGTGTTATTGGTTAATGACAATCATAATTAGCTACGAGTAATCATCAACGTGATATCCTACGATGCTTGGCAAGAAAACACTGGCAATACCCACCCCAATAATCAAATGCAGGGAAGAAACATCCGTGATCTACTTACACTGTTTTACATTTCAAATACGAACACCAACACCTCGATCTTCCCTTAATAAACGAATGAATATACTTAATCCACTAAAAATACCGTAGTATCGTATCTATCCTAATCGAAGACCATCAGGTATCTCGCAGAGCATGGAGGACCCATTAATCCCCAGGATCTACATAATACTTCGCGAAACCACCTCCAACGTTACGAATTTCACACACTGGCAATTATTTCGAAACGAACGTTCGACGATCCCCTTGTCGCTTCGATTACGCGGTCGTAGCCACGCCACCGGAAGAAACCATTTATTTTTCACCGAGTAGACAGGCGCGCAGCCGCGTGACACTAATGGAAATCCGACCGCAGGATTATATTTCTGTTTACCAGGGCGGATTCGCGTCCGCGGGCGTAATTATCCCGATGAAGTCGCAGGAGAGAATCGCGCTCTCCAATTAGACTGATCAGGACTCTCGCGCGCGTTCATTAGCCCCGAGCCGGATCAAAATCGTCCCAGCCGTCATCCGGTATCGGTACCGCGGCCTCATTACACGCAGCGGCTGATTAAAATCCCGCGCGTCCCGTCTGAAGGGTGCGCGACGCTCTCTTCGGTTGGCTGTCGCGTCGCATTCATGCGAACCGGCCATTGAACACCAGGTGGACGGCGCGAGAGGACGCGCGCGGACGCTTTTCAGCGGCTGGACGCGAGGAACGCGTACCGGAAGCGCGACAATTCCGCGCGAGATTCGAGTCGAAATGTCGCGTGTTCTCGTCGAACGATCGTATCCTTAGCGCGTAGGATCTTGGAAATATTTGTTGGAAGAACACGCGCGAGATGAAGAGTAAAATGTCTACGAGAGGAGTAAAAATAGCGGAGGATAAACTTGCTCGATTTAATGTTTAACCGGTACCACGTCACTTTCATATCGTACGAAGCCATGTCGATGGTACTTTTCGTAATAAACTAGATGTTCACGAGAGGCATCGTATCCTAGCTGTCTAATAACTTGATTATAGTTTAATGAATCCGCACTCGGTCGGTCGTAAAGTTCCGCCCCGCGAGTAAAGAACAGGCATAACTTCGCCCGTAAACCGATCTCTTCCCAGTCGATCTACATCCGCTTTTAATGCGACTAGTTTACAGACGCGATTAAAGTTCGTTAAACAAAATATAGAACGCGTTGCCTGTTGGAAGGTTACGAGACACTGAAAACGATCGTTATGTTCACTCTATTCTTTCTACACAATTTCTACTAATTATCCATATACAGAAACGCTCTGATCCCAAAAGAAGAAGATCAAAGAAAGAATACTGTAAAAATTAAATATATAAACAAAAGAAAGGCTACGTATTTTCACTTGCAGCTTGATAATTTCATCAGCACCCGTAGCCGCTTCAACTCCCAACGCAGTCGCGCTCTAAGAGTCCAATAAATACAACCTCCCCCGCAGCTCGTCCATTTCGTCCTTCCCCCACGGCAATTACAATTAGACAAACCTCTTGAACGCCATTTAACCCTCCGCGGCTAATACCCCAAGTTACACCGCGGCAAGCGTCTCCAGTCTCGTTAACGCGTACACGCGGACGTCGATACGCGCGAGACAAGGGGGTGGAGTCACGCTCGCGCTGGAACCGGAAGCGATCTTAAGTGTTTATTAAATACGCGCGCGGCCCGTTGGGCCAGCGACGATGGCTCGACGGTACGGGCGTAACCTGTTTGATTATGCGTCGGTTTGCATAGTAATTAGCGCGGCCTGTTTGGCCACGCCGAGCGGATACCCGCCGCTACGTGCTGTAACTCATGTGACCCGGTTGCAGGCCCACTGAATTACATAATACACACGCGGGCCGCGTACGCTGCAAATGACATTTCCGTGACGTATGTAGCTGGAAAATGAACGGACGGGACAGCCCTTGTCGCGAGAACCGGCCCTCCGCCAGCAGGCCGTCCCGGAAACACGTTTTAATGTGTTCCGGCCGAGGAAGACGAGCGTTCGCCCCGAAGGATGGCCACGAAATAATAACAACACGGTACCTGGCGGACGAGGAGGCTGGGATGACGGATTTATTGTTATCCTTGCCTATGAGTTCGTGCCGCGGGTTGTTTACAACGGAGTTAGAGTTAATAATGTACGAGCTGGCCAGGGAGGTAAAAAGGTTGGATCAATTTCAGGCTCTCAGAGAAATTGTTCGACAATTCTTTCGCTAAATTCTTAACTCCATTCTGTGATTTCGTGATGCTGTTTCTATGTAGCGGGGGATAGGGTTAATAATGCATGAGCTACCAAGAGAGAGAAGATTCGATGCTGTTGCTCTGTCCTCGCGTTTATAATGAAGTCGAGATTACCATTGCGAACGTATGGAATTTTTTCAAATGCAGATTTATATGTTAAAAAAGTCGAAATGAAAATGGAGTTCGTAGCGAGATACTTTCCTATTTGTTCTTTGCTCGCGGTGTACCGCATACATCAGGGGGTGAAAAAATTTGCCCAGTGAATTTTGAAGATCGTCTCCAATTTCAATAAAAGTTCCCCCGCGTTATCGCGCGACACTCGAAACCATTTCGAAACCACTTTACTCGCTTCGCACCTAATTCACGTCGCCCCAACACAGGCCACATAACTTCCCACCGCCTGGAGACGTATCTCGCATGCATAGTTATATCACTGGACGCGTTCTTACGAAACAGTCGAAACGCGTCCGCGGATACGCCGTGGAAAAATTTAAATATGAACAATGGCCGGGACGAATTAGCATAAAACGCATCGATCATGGCCGCGCGTCGCGAATAAGTTTCGCGACGAGGGGCTGCGCTCTTCTCTCCCTTATTTCCAGGGACGAAAATAGTCCCCGCGAAACGTTCCTCGACTTCTTCCGTCCCCCACTCGGTATGTAAATCCGCGGGAATGAAATTTCACCTCGATGAGGTGAATTTCAGAGGCAATTTAAGAGCCCTGCGAACGCCTTTTGTGCGCGAGCGAGCACGGCCAGTATCGACGATTACGCGGTTAAATGGCCCGGAAGTATTAAGTCGATTGTAGCCAGGACAAAGTGGATTACCGGCCTGGCATAATCCCGATTCCGTCTCCGCTGCTCGATCCTGTAAAACTTCTCGCGTCGAACGAACGCGAGGTTCGAGACGTTAACGAGCCGTTACGCGAGGGGCATTTGGGGGATCGATGGGTCCTCGAGCGGAAGTGGAAGATTCGAGTGCGAGGGATGAAACGAATTCGAAGCGCGTGAAGCACGATTAGTAAGGATAACTGTGAATACCCCTTGGATTTCTACATGAGACAATAGTTATCGAAAATTCCATGGATATTCCAAATAAACTGTGGCTTCTAATCAGCTATAAAAATATAAATATAATTCTAATAATATTTAAATTCCCGTCTGAATAGAACATTCTTTTTCCTAATTTTTTGCAAAGACACGCTTGTGATTATTTAAACCAATTTCTAAACAACTTTTCTGAGACTACGATTAATCTTAAGCGCCTCGATAGCTTTGGAACGAAAGAAATATGACGAAAATGCGATGAAATGATAGCGCATAAAAAGGGAACGGTCGACAGAGAAAAGAAAAGTCTTCACGTATCCCTGGAAATGAAATTACCCGAAGAATTCCAATTTTCAAGAAACAGCAACCGAAACAACGGCGTCCAAAGCGAAAAAGCGAGACTGGCCCCCAAGTAATCCACGATTAATCGAATCATCCGTCAAAGCTCGCCTCGGACCGACCTCATCCCCCGACTCGCGAGCGGGAAAATAAATTTCCAGCTGAAATATTTGCACGCTGTCACCGGTCGTCATATTCATGAGAAGAGCCCGAGGAGTGGAGCGGGGAATGGATGACAAGAATTAGATTCCGCGTAGGAAATGCGACCGGCTTTTCTAGACGACGCCCGCCAGCCACGTCAAAGCTGACTTCATCTCGGCGTCGTGCACCTTTTTCCCCACCCCTTCTCTCCTTTTTTTTCTGTTTCCCCCGCCGAAACCTGAATCACACGCTGTTTCTTTTCACCGTGACGCCAGTGGATTACTCTGCGCATCCACGCGGGTATCATCCCCCAACGCTTGTCTCTCCGCTCAATAGAGGCTGCAGATCGAAGAAAATCGAAAGATAACGCGAACATAACAGCGTTTATTCGAGTGAGTCAAAGATATTTGAATCTGACTATAAACGCGTGAATGAAACTGCGTTCTCTTTAAACGAAAAGCGCCTTCGTACCCTCTTTGTCTTTTGTACTTTTTCTCGCCAGATTCCGTTGTGTCGTGCGTATTAATGGCAGCAACTTGGAGGGATCGTGGTATGAGAGAAGGGAAAAATCGAGGAGCGAAGAAGAAGTCGAAAGCGAAAGCAAGCTGGGGCTGCGCGCGTAAGCAACGGCGTGATTGAATGGCGGGAAAGCTCGCGTTAATTTCCGCGGGAACGCTTTAAGCACGGGCGCAATTAACGCGATCCCGTAACACCGACATCAAAAGGCAGACATTCCGGGGTTTATTTCGCGCGGTGTAACTTCCCTCTTATATGCTTGCCCACGTTGCAACGCGACTATTTCGCCAAGTCGAACGAAACTTGAACTACGACCCGCTGCGAGCGTCTACCGTGCAATGCACTTGGGTTCACAATAGCGATCGTTGTGAATTGACAGAGAAATAGTATCAAGGTGGAACGAATAGAATAATAATGTCTGACGATACGAAAGGATTTCTTGGCAAGAGCAGAATTAATTGTTGAATTTACTGATTTGCGAAACGAGTATTTAGCGATTCGATAGAGAATCTGAATAGAGTAAAGTTGAAGAAGACTGTGAGAAAAAGAAGCGTCATTTTTGGATTTTCTATATTTGAAAGAATTTCGTTCGTAATTCAAAAAGCTTGTGCCTGATATTATGAAAATTTGAATTTAGATCGCGCGAAAAGTGGTTGAATTTGTCATGAATACCACTTGAGCATTTTTTAAGGGGAACGAGGTTGACGTCGGGGCGTCTTTAATATTTCAGGTTTCTCCCCAGAGATTCCCTCTGTGAATTTGTAATGGAAACCGTGATCTTCTTCAAACGTCCTATATTCGATTCCTTTTTAATTCACTGTACCTCAGCGTCTTTTCAAAAACAGCGTTAAGTGACCGGCAAACAATCGCCGTTTACACAGATAAACAGAGGTTAAACGTACCGTACTAAATTTATTACTTCTAAAAGAAACTTTAAGCGAACTTTTTTCAATTAAAGACATCATACATTTCTTGTAGATAACTTCGGAAAACTTGATTTTTTTCATAGAAAACTTAAGAAAGAATCACTTGATAAAAATGTCAGCCAAGCGGACAAAATTGTCTGCAAACAGCGTGCTCCGTTTAGAAAAATTGTACGAAACGAAGCTCTATTTACGTCTCTGATTATCCAGCGCCAGTCGAACAATCGTTTCGCGCAGTTCCAGCGCGAAGGGACCCGGTGAACTGCGGAATGTTACAGAGGGTATCAGGCGCCATGAATTTCAGCGGCGCGGATCGAAAGTGGCGCGATTCGGAAGGAACACTTGGCGTTTTTCGCTTACACGAGCACTGGCCAGCCCATCGTGCACAAACAGTCGACGAGAAATTCGGTGGGCGTGACTGGATCGTAAATTTTTACACTCTAGATTACTCGGTGCCACGGCAGTGAATGCCGCGTTTTAACGGCTCGTAAATTTTTTACGCGCCTCTTTTTATATATACATTTCCTCTATAATACCCGCCGCCTCGTTAATTCCATTAATAAACCAGTCCGCCTAACGAACACCACGCCATGCTACGCGGTTAAGTGCAGAAGCGTGGACAAATAAAATGCAACAGCTGAGCACACGGCACTGGAAGAAAAAATAATTACCAGCAAATAAGTGTTAGAAGACAGTGTTTACACTCCGTTCGATGAATCTGGTGTACAGTTTACTCGTACCACTGTACTTTAGCAGGTTTACGAGCGAGAAAGCTGGTCCTTCGAAGGATCCTCCACTTCCGCCGGCTAACCTAACCTCCACGCTGTGCTTTATGGCTCGAAATAAGAGGGAATTATGGGGTAACGCTTGTCGCGCAAGGCTTCGATTTTTAACGAAATTACTTTGAAAATTAATAGATCAATAATAGTTCGAAGGGATGGAAGACTCGACAACCTCGAAGACGGATTATTCTAGCGTTCGATAAAAAAGTAAAACAACATGTCTTGCTTGGTGATATATATAATACACGAGGAAATTTTGCACTGCGAAATTATATTAAAACGAGAGCTGTAAAAGCTGCATCGTCGAATGGAACGGTTACGAGATCACGATCGATCGCGTCGCGATATTTAAACGCGACACGACGAGAGCTGAAACATCCCGATAACTTCTCGAAACTCGAGACTTTTAAGGCCTCTCGAGCCTAAGTATCAATTCGGTTCAACAGACGTTGCAAATTTACGAGAGGGGCTCGTGATAAAGCGGCGCGCGTACCCGATATTTTAATATTTTCACGGAGCCGCGGGAAAAGCGTGCCGGCAAATATTCCACGAACCGTCGAACGCATCGGCGTTGCCATGAATTTATAATATATACCACCCACTTCGCAGGATCGCAGGGACGATGCTAATATTTAAAAGCGATCTCGGTTTGTTTCGATCAGATCGAACGACGCGAAGCGCAAAGAGAAACTTGCGAATGAAAGATTCATGAAAATTGCTCGATGCGCGAGGCATCGTGCAATTTTGTAAAAGCTGCCCCCCCCCCCCTCCCCCTGGCAAGCGTTTGTTTAGGACGCGATCAGGCGGACCTTCGATCAGAACCTCGAAATATATCGCGGAGAACCGGAAGTAACGAGGTGAGCGGCGGGGAACTGAAAAATTAAACGCGTCCATCGGGCAGCGAACCGTGGAAGTTGATAGTTTTATATGGCCTGGCGTGGAGAGAAAATAGCGGATTATTAAAATTGCCAAATCGACAAATAAATCTGAATTTTTACGAGTGAATAATAACAGGGGCTCGAGCCAGGGCAGCGAACGCGCTGTCAGCGAAAACGCGGGTAACGTACCGCTGGGTACCAGCGGACAACAACGAGGAACGATTATTAACGAAAAACGTCCGCAATTTGCTGGCCTCGGTTTTTCATGCCAGCCAATTTGTCCTTTTTTATCGACGCGGAATCGTTCGAAATGAAACTAACTTCCTCGCGATGGACGAAGCCTTTTGAATGCGTATTACCATCGATTGAATCTGGGAGAGAGGAGAAAAATCAAAATAACCCGTGCAAGGTAACACTCAGACGACTTACAATTACGTGGAACAAAGCGAGCGTGTTAATGAGCTACTTTGATTGTACCGCACGGCTGAGTCAACAAAATTCAAAGCACGGCGAACGTTATAAATTATTGAACGAGAGTGATCGATCGAATTGCAATTTCGCTTTGAACACTTTTGCAACAATCACTTTGTTGTTCGAACAAAGTGAACCGTATAATTTCACCGTTAATCTGATTATTGAGTTATTTTACATGTTAACGTAACGTGATCAGACTAGTGATATAAGACTGCGCATAGTCAGGCATCACAAGAGTTTTACGAATGTTACCAAGTTTTACGACTACTTAGGATTCGTAATCAGAACTATACGGACATCGTGAACGTTTTTATGCTATCAGAGACCAACCACGATCATCCAGGTATTATCGAATTCTTCAGACCATTCTTCACCAGGGTTAGAAGATTTCATAAACGCGTGTACCAACCTCGAACGATCCTGCACAATTTTCTGTCAAATCTGTCTGACAAAACTATATTCATCTTTACGTCCAGCATGAAATTGATCAGTTAAACGTCTACCAGCAACGTCCATTACTCGCACACCGTTATCAGCACGTTGGCAACGCATCGTTCGCAAAAAAAGGTGCATCGAAAAATGAAACGACCTGCCGTCCATAGAAACGGCGATGTATTCGATAACGTCAACAAAATATCGTATCGAAACGGTCCAAGTGGATGTCATTCGTCGCGCGACTCTCTGGAACGCGCGCGACATAAGTACCAGCGACACAGTTTTCAAGTGTATTCGTTGGATCCGAGCGCGACTGGTTGACGAGTTCACAATGAACGCAATACGGCCGTCGTTGACGGAAAATTATGCGTTGCAACAACGAAACCAGGTCGGTCGCCGCGGAGACGTGTAACCATGATAAACGAGAGGGTTCAGCTCCTCGACGCAGGCGCCCGCTAGCCCTCGCAGGGGGATGAAATTTCGCGCGGGACGTCGAAACTCCGCCGCGACGAACCATCGCGATCGTAGCCCGTGCCGTGGCGGAACGGGATGACAAATTAAGAGAAACATTAACGTCTCGTCCGTCGTATGAACCGGCGTCGAACTCTGCGGGGCTAGACATAATTTATCCGGCGACGAGAAGATAATCGCGAGACAGGGACAAGGGGGCCATTGTTCCAGCGATTAACAACGGAGGAGCCGGGACGATGACGGTTCTCGTCTCCGATCTATCGATCGCGGTGGCTGCCAGACGTTGAGGAAGATTAATCAGCCGTCGAGGCGGCGCGGATTAATTTATCAACGCGAATTAATGAATGAGAGTTATGCGTCGGGTACCACCCACTCGGTGGAGCGTTGATCGTCGTAAAACATGTGCTCGCCGAGCGAAACGCGCGGGTGAAAGCGAGGACCGTGGAAAAGCCGATGTACAGGGCGTGCAACAATGGCGTACGGCAATAAAAACGGGGGGATGACTGGCGTAAAACGAGATGGAATGAAACCAGCCGCATTCACGGCCGGCTCTATCCGAGGATCCTCTTCGAAACGAGGGTTTCGCGCGCCCGGACAAACCAGCGTCGGTGATAAACGCGTCTTGAATGGAATCGAGGCTACCGCGGTGCTTCGACGCGCCCTCGAACCCCTGCGAGTACGTTGATTACGCTAATGGGGGGCGAACTTTCGCTGAACGATTAACAAAACACCCCTGGGCCATTTCGAATTATCGAGTCGAGCGCGAAATTCGTGGGCCTTTTCAATGTTCCGTTCGAGGAGGCGATTGGAGGTGTTTCTTTCTTTTTTATGTGCAACGGTGCTGGATAAGAAATTTTGTTTCTTTAGATTAAGAGATCGCTAATTCTCTGACTAAACTCGCCGCGAACACCTTGGCAGTGGGGGGACTACTACCTCGAAACGGCGCCCGCACGAACTTCTCTCTGGAACTTTTTCTAGAAAAACTCTCGCGGATACTCGTAATCTCTCAAGAATCCCATTCCCCCCTCGACATTCATGGCAAAGTCCGCTGAACAAACGAGCAACAAACGCCATAAACGGTAGCAAAGAACCAAACAAGTCCAACGGCGAGGGGGGGAACAATTAGAGGGCGAGTCCACGCGCGAGGGCCCACGGTTCTATCGAGCGGGTACGGGACGAAAGGGTGGGAAAAAAGACGCGTGTGCGGCAAATTCAAGAATATTCGAAAGCCGAGTTTCCGCTCGTTACGTAGCCGGAAAAGCTTGGTCGCGATAAAAGTGCAGTAAAAGGAATCCAAGCCCCGCTCGACGAGCCCGTACCGACGTCTCTGCCGCGTTAATTGTAATGGTATTAATTACGATAATGGAGGCCTCCAACCAGGCCTCTCCGCCACTTACTCTCCCGAACCCCGTTTCGCGCTGCGTCCCCTCTCGTCCAACCTTGGATTCACCCCCGTTCAACCCTTTATCCCAGCCCCCTCTTGCGCCCCGTCTCCTTCTCATCCCTTCTCATCCGTTCGCGCCGAGTCAATTAAGTGGATATCTCAAACGAAAAATTCTAATAAGCTCGCGGAACGACTCGAGCACGGACGAGCGCGCTGGGAGAATCGCTCGAGCCTCGCGCGGGAAGATCATTATTTTTTTTTTTTTTTTTGCGCACCCCCTTTCAAACCTGCCGCGCGTTAATTCCCCGGCCCGTTAGTTTTATGCTGAATTTAATGCCGTTTAATGGTACCCGCGGTTATTAGGCTGTCATAGACGGGCAATTGCCCAGCGTTGCATTTTTATTACAATTTGTACCTCTCTCTCGTCTTCGTTTCTCGTAAACAGAGTCGATGTAACGCGAAACGTTCGATTGTTCTCGTCGCCGCTTTTGTCGTTTCGATTTATTGATGCAGCGCTCGATGTTGGGAAATTATATTGGGAACGCTCCAGAGGAAATTAAATGTAAACAATTGGGGAATATGTATACCGTTGCAATTGGAGTGAAAGATCTCATCGGATTAGAGATGTGAATATGTTTTATTTTCTCGTGGATTGTTTAGAAATTATTGAAAATGGTAAGGCTACAATAGTCCACTACTTTAAGCGATTTAATGAGCCTGGATTTAAATGATAGCTTTCCATGGTTTTCTGGGTTATTAAGCTCGCCATATTGAATCGATGGAATTCGTTTCTTGTCCTCGAAAAATTTGGAGAACCGAGACTAGATACGAAAGCGAAGAACTAATCACCATTTCCTTATACGTCAGTTAAATTTACGTTTAATAATCTTCCGCATCAGTCATCCTCCCCTTCAATTATCCTGTATACATATCATCGACGACCAAACATCGAATTTCTGTCGCAAACAATAAAACTTCGCCGCGCACCTCGCTATCGGGATGTGTAAAAAATAAAAAAATACTCGTATTTCAAATATCTGGATAAAAAACAGGAAAAAAAAAAGAAATCACCTCGACACTCCACATTGAATTCGCATTAACGAAAAGCAAACGAAATCCATTAAAAAACACGAAATACCCATTACGTGGCCATCCAGTGTCCGAAAAAGAATCAAATGACACTGTTTCCCCTATCTGGCGACGCACCGGGTCGTAAATTCGCGAAACCGCAACCCCGTCGAAATATTTCATCGCGCGGGCAGGTTCGACGTCCCCGATAAAACCGTTCCCGCAACACAAAGATACTTCCGGTCGATCGTCGTTCCCCCCTCGCTCGTCATCGATATCATCGTGATCTTTCCTATCAATCTCGTCCTACCAGCCATCGACTCAACGCTCGGAGTGCCACTCGAGTTCCATCGAGAGCTGAATTCCCACAGGGCGGCGAACGAGGACGAGGGGCGCGACGGGGCCTGAGTAGAGACTTCCGAGAATTCCTACTTCCCCCGCGCGGAATGAAAGGAAGAAAGAAGAATCAGCCGCGAGGGTGAGTGGCTGAAAGTATATCCGAAAAGGCAAGTGGGAGGCTTTTGTCTGGACGAGAGCACGAAAAACTTTTGTTCCACCCTTCCGCGTCCTCGGCATCCCTGTTCGAGCGGTGTCAATCGACATCTGCCGTCGTGGACGAGGGCGGCGCACGCTTATCGTACCACCTCGTCGTACGAGAACAATCGTACGACGATTGTGATTCTTGTTAATCGCCGTTTTCCGCTCGAACCTGATTCCAAACAGAAGCTGCCAGCGGGCGGTCCAGCGGAATGGACGCGATCCTCTCTGCGAGGAATGGACGATGGACCGTTTTCGACGAGCGTTCGGTCGATTGATCGTTTAAAGCTAGCAAAGGGACATTTGCAAGAGGGTGCACGATGGAAGGGTTGATTTTAAGGAGATTCGAATGTTCGAATAATTCGTTCCCTTGTGATTGCTTTGCGATTCGATTTTTATGTAGAGATATGACAGGATGTCGCTCGATGATCGATTTTAATTGTCGCAGATTTTGTAATTAATGGTTGAATCGCGTTTGAAATACAATTGAAGTAATACGTGGAACAGGCGAAATGAAAATCGACATGAAAGATAAATATTCATGATCGTCGCAGTTCAATTATATGGCGTTAAGAGGCCATTTAACGCGGGACGGGCACTTCCGCTGATATTCCTTCGTATCGTGAAATAAATCCCCACCGGTAACATATTTCGTGTTTCGAGTACTGTTAATTGGCAAAAATTATGCGGATTTCCGATAAATCAACAGAATTTAACTCGATAGGGTTTAACTCACTGGGGCGAGTTAAAACGTTCAACTCCTCGACTATTTCGATAGACCCCTCCGATGAGCGTGTGGATTTATAACGTGAACAGCCATTTCAAATGAATAACTTGTACATAAGTGGAAGTACCTGTCGTAACTGCGACTTACTGTGCGGTTTAATTAATGAATTTCGAAGCATCGAGCCCAAGTAAGCATCGCAAATCTCAAAGGAGGTACACACAATAGCAACGACGATGGCCTCGAGTTTTAAACTCGTTTAAACATTAAAATTAACCGCGATACGGTTATACATTTCCGTTACCAATATCATCTTTTTTCTGAATAAATTTCAAATGAAATTACGGCGCTTGTCTGTACGAAACTGTAATTTTGAATAAACTACTGCATATTTGCGGATTAACTACATTTATTTCAGAATCAGAAAAATTGAAAATTACTACCACGACGAAATCCAATATCAATCGACTTTCCAAACACTGTTCACGTTACGTCGAATGTAATCCTTGTACATTTTACGAATTCTATGAGTTCATCGACGACAGAAGAAGGCTAATAAAAGACGATCCCAATTCAATGATAAACGAACGTACGCGTTTCGATATTTCTGATATCGAGAATAATCGCTATAACAAATTCCATCGTCAAGACACATTTACGTAACAATTATCGAGCGATCTCGATTTCTCTAAAATTGTTCTCGCATTGTTCCCTCGGCCTACAGCTAACAGAGAACAAAAACGACAAAGGAGTATTCTAAATTTAACCAAATAAAATTCGTTCAAAGCCCACCGATGGAAAACAATTGCCCGTGACCAAATTCGTGGCAACAAAAGACGGCGGAACAAAAACGGGCCCGCATAAACAACGAAAAAGAGAGAGAGAGAGAGAGAACGAAAGGACAGACCACCGCTCGATGAATATTTCGCACGCTGTTGCAAACGCAGCGCGTGCAACGATCCATTGATTAAATAAATTTCAAATTATTTCCCTCGAGTCGCCGTTCTCGTAATGGCGGGTCGATTAATTTAACACGAAAATATGAATTACCTATTATCGCCTCCCGCGATCTTAACAGCAGCAACCCCCTCTGACCTTCGCCTCGCGATAAACCGCGTTCGATTCATCGACAACACGCGGCCACATGTATTATCCTGAATTGGTGAAATCGCGAATCGCGTCCACTCGTCGATCGTTCTTGCTTCTGCGGCGATCGTGACTTGCTCGATGCATTAATGCTTACCGTCGATCGTTGAGAACGAAGAACGACGGGGTGCGCCACGGCAAGCGGGCGTGGGATTAACCTGGCAAGGGGGTTAATTGGCCCATTCGTCTTTATTACCATAATACCAGCGGCGTGTTATTAACACCGGGATTCAACGTTTCGAATGGTCTCTCGTGCGCAACACTCGTCAGTCCGTTACACGTCCATCACGGAAAACCAGTGGCTGTATAATTTCCACCGATACGAGGGTTGGAGCCGTGGTTTTGCGCGAGATTTTAAGGTATTAATATTCCTCTCTCCCTCTCGCAGCGATTATATCATCCGTTTTACTTGTGATCGAACACTTCTCGCTACTTGTCGGGGTTTTTAAACGTGATTAAGTTACGAGATGGTCCCCTGCAGGTACCATCCCGCCGCTTTGTAATAATAAATTCGATGTTTCGATAATTATGACCGATCTCGAGTTAATTACTGTATCCATGGTTATCCTTAGCCCGTTAAAATATTCCCAGACAGCGGTAATTATGATCGAGCAATTCATAATCACATTTTAATTAACTCGAACGGTAATACAGCCGTTCGATCTTTATACTCTTCTCGTATATTTATGGCGCGCGAATTGATACAGAATGGCCGATGGTAAATTAAATTCAGCGTGCTTGGCGCCGATTCGAGATGAATAAGTGCGGAGTTACGAAATCGCGGCATTCATCTCGATGAAAAACACCGCCAATTAATCGAATTCGACGTAATTCGATTACCAAATACGAACGCGTAGCCGAAGTTCGTACACCTTTTGTACCCGCGTCTCCGGAATGAACGTGGCAACGTTCAAATGAACCTCGTCGTTCACCAGCGACGTCAACCTAGATGAATAAATGCAGAGTTTACGAAAGAGTTAATGGATTAATGGATCGTAGCGAAGAAACCTGATCGTAGACGTAAAAAGAAAAAAAAAAAAAACGGTGAACAAAATCGACCGTTGTTCCGCGTGGAAATTAATTATTACTCGATCGACGGTAATCCCATTATTATTTGCGTTCGACTCAATATCCCGTTTAATATTTCAAGCCGGGCTTTTAATGCGCGCGTTCGGCACGACTGTCGAACCGGCTACGTCCGCGGGATCTGTCTTTCGTGACGTAATAACCGATAATGCCGCGCGTTGCACGATAAATTTCATTCTACGGGAACACCGAGCTGAATATTGACCGATGCACGAGCACCCACCGCTGGAAATCATTATGCGAACGTGACAGCCGTATTTTCGAGCGTGTTGCACCGCCAGCCGGTTCTTTATAATGATTTTCGACCCCCCCTTGAAACTGTATCTAAATTCTCGGCATTTTATAGCTGCGCCCCGCTCGATGCTCTCGAATGAAACGAAATTTTCAATGAAACAGAACGGTCGCTCCACGGGATTTTTAAACAGCACGCGAGAAAGTTATTCGCGGCTAACAATTTGTTCAGGAAAATGCAAGAGAAGAAAGATAAATACGGAATTATTTCGAGGATACGTAGGAAATGGAAGCGTCGAGGATACGCAGGAAACAAAGCGGAACCGGGGTTGCGAGAGGAATTAAAAGGGTCTACTTCCGGTACCATATCGACTGGGATATTGGAAAACAAAAAAACGGTCTCGATGAACGGGAAAAATTGACTCGCAGGATTTTGTGAATACTGGTCGACAAAAATAGCGGTAAGGGTTGTTCTGAATAAAGTTGTCGGAAGCGATACCTTCGCGAGTATGAAAGCCTCGAATCGAAGCAGTTTCAAATGGATATTTATCCGATTCGAACGGTGGAATCTGTACAGCGAAACTTCACCACGTGAAAGTAACGATTAACTACGGTATATCAGCAATTATTTAGGCTAATATCGTGATAATTCGATGTTATCGTTTCATTTAATAAGAGAAAGAATAAATGAACTTTTCTGTAACGTTGCATACACCATTTGCAACAGGAAGCAACGCTGAGCAACCCCCGCGAGTGAACCGCGAGTGAAAAAAACATGTTTGCACTTAATAATTTTGCTTACCCGCAAATATAGTAGCGTGTACAACTACATTTCGTTTAATCGAGAATTTCGTTTAATTGATGAGAGTATACATTTCACGGGTAGTAAAATTTGCATCGTAAACGGATGTGCAACTGCAACGCGCACGTGAAATTAAATGTATACATTTCCGTTATTTTCATTGTGCATGCGTATCCGATGATTTCGTGAACAGACATCCAAAGAAATATTATAAATATCATTTCGTTGCGTTGCATCCTCTTCTCCGCGCGTATAGCAATTTTAAACGGAATGGTCCACGGGATATCCGTCCACAGAAAATAATTTATCGCTTTAAAAATTGTAATCAGTTACACTTTCATTATTCGCTCGTTCGATCATCTGAATTTGTAGAGAAAAGATAAATGATCTCGTACTTTTTTAATATTTCTCAATTATTTGACAACTGCTACGTTCACGTCGCTTGAAGCCCCAAGTAAAGGGTTCGATTTTGCAAATGAAGAGGAAACGCAGAGAGAGAGAGAGAGAGGACATTTTTATCGAGTACACAACGTTTAGTTATTCCATCCCAGGAATAATTATACAAAAATAAAGACCGTATTTACGCGGGAATACAAATAACTGTGTAAACGGGTTGATTTCTCGTTATCGGGGGAAACACGAGACGCGAGCAACGATCGACGGGGTCAACGATCGAAAAATTGACGATCAGAGGAGACAGAGATGGAGAAAAAAGGAAACAGGGTATGAAAAGTAAATTAAGTTGAGATGAAACGACCGAACGCCTTGTTTGAACTACCCGGGCAAAATTAGTGAACTGCAGAGCTGCTCTGCAGCGAGCAAAACGATGGCGAAAAAATATATATATACGTATGTGGTGGAATCTTATTCGATGAAACATGGTAACTTTTCAGAAACTAGAAAAATTGTTCATATTTTTTAATACATTAAAATCCACCTCAAAGTACCATCTCTATCTCAATCAAAACTAACTAATTTATACCACAAATTGAAACCCAAGCCATGAACTTCAAACACTCCTCTCTCAAAATTCTCCAAATTCACCAAAGAAGAATATCATACATCTTCACCCAAAACCAACTCGAACTCCTACCTATAACCCACCCCCAAAAATCGGCCAAATTACTATACCACTGCACTACAATTACCCAATCACCATCCAATATCATAATTCCACTCATTAATTAAGTAACCGCATCATAAGCTAAAAGCAATCCATAATCACGCATCCATCGTCCCTCAGTAACCCTCAAAGTCTCCCCTCGAAACTATCGCACCCCTCCGGCGTCACTACTCATCGACGATCGTCGAGAGCCTCGACTACGCGCGAAAAAACCACCCCTGACCAGCGAGCAGATCGTCGAGAAGGATGAATCGCAGCCACGATCGTCATCCGAAGCGTCATCGACTCGCGGAACGGCGATTCGTTGTCCTGGTAACAGGTGCCCGGGACCAGTGGCGTAACAAAAATACGAGGGGCGGCACGGAGCGCGAGAAAGGAAGCCCATTAGCGTTCGCGCGAAAGCGAAGTGGTCGTTCATTCATGAACTCGGCAGATATACCGTTGTACCCACTATCGTACTACTATTACTACTACTACGCGCACCTTTACTACTACGGGCCGCGTCACCACCACTTTTACGCCACACTCCAGCGCACCGCGTTCGTGTTGGTTACGTGTTCCAACCGCAAACCGGCACCACCACCCCCGATACCAAGCGCGGCCTGTACCGCCAGCGTTCCTCGCGTTCTTACCCGGAGGAGTTTCGAATACTCCTGTGTTACCCGCCCCTCAGCGACGCCACCCTCTAACCCCGTTGCCTGATCACCGGCCACCTTGACACTGAAAGTGGCTGCTGCGCTGCTCGAACGCCTCGCATAAATTAATCGCTGCACAGATTCTGAGGGAAGGATTTGCACGAAAAGGGATGTCGAGCGTGCTCTTTAAATGCAGTTCTTTTTTTGGTTGCTGAGAATGCAGGAGTTTCGAATACTCCTGTGTTACTCGCTCCTCAGCGACGCCACCCTCTAACCCCGTTGCCTGATCACCGGCCACCTTGACACTGAAAGTGGCTGCTGCGCTGCTCGAACGCCTCGCATAAATTAATCGCTGCACAGATTCTGGGGGAAGGACTTGCACGAAAAGGGATGTTGGGTGTACTCTTTAAATGCAGTTCTTTTTTTGGTTGCTGAGAATGATTGGTTGTACGCGAGTACGAGTGTTTTGCTATGGAAGAAAGTTTCAGACTATGGAAGAAGCTGAATTTTGGAGAAATTGTGTGAGTTTTCTTTTTAAGTTCCTTCTTTTGCAGTGTTTGGCTTTTTGGAATAAGAAAACTTTTGGATAAACTTGAAGCTTTGTTGTATATGTATCTAAGATGGTATTACTTGTTAGAGGCAGAGTTTAAACAATTCTCTGTCTGCCTTATTGCTGGAATTATGCTAAGTACATTCTGCTTACGTGGATTTCTCGTGTCTCTTTAAGCTTGAAAGCTTCCCCTAGCATTATATCGTTCTTATAGCTTTCTTCAACCACCGCGGTGAAACGACGATCTTGAAACTAATGTTCCAAGTAACGTTACATCGATTGCGTGAATTTTATTTACTACAAATTCTAGCATACCTCCGTCGATAATTTGTGAACAATCTTCGAGCCGATTCTATCGTTTTAACGATAAAAATTAAACGCGCGTGGAACGCGTTAAAAGGAAACAATTCTTCTACAACGTCCATGGAACTTTAAACACCGCAATCAATCGCGTACGATGTCCTAAGAGCGACAAAATTCCGAATACCTTTTACGCCCATACGTGACGGTTTACGTTCATTTTATGGGGCACTACGGCTGCGAATAAACTTCTTACGGCGCGAAATAAAAACGGGTCCGGGTGTATTTTTTTTTACGACGAATTCCAAAAGCCATTCCCCACGTGGAAGCTCGCTAAGCTGGAATCTCTGAATTATTGATCGACCATATCCACCGAACGGGATCCAGTAAAATATTCCATAAAATGGAGACGCATTCGTCTCTTAATCTACCATCGCAGAAAAATGATTAGGACATCGTCGACATAAAATTTGCCTCACAAAATTTTCACTATGATCAGGTCTACACTCTTTCGAACTTTCTTTCCAGAAATGTATGAGAAAGGAGTGCCAACACTTCTCAACAAATTGGGTAAACTCTAACACCACTAATATATACGGAGTGCTAATGCAAATTTAAATTTAAAGTAAACACAGCTCACTTTCTCTCTCTCTTTCTCTCTCTTTTGTTGGCTCAAGATAAAGCAATATTTACGGAAATTCCGTTTGAAATAAGTTCACTCGGATTCACAATGGTGAACGGGCCATTTTCGTTAAAGGGGACCTCGACTCGACGGCAACCGCGTTTATTCGCACGTTTGATGACAATTATTCGAGGATTCCTGGGAAAATGTTAAATATCTCCTCCGTGAAAGCTCGTTCACGGTTGGCTTTTCAATTGAGAAGAGAGTTCCCGAACGGGGCGTGATTTCATCGTTTTCACCCGCCTCTGCAACCCTTTTTCGACGACGGGCTCAAACGATTACCACGTACTGCGAATTTTCGCGCGAGAGACAACCCTCTTGAAAACAGTTCGGTTGACCTATTTCCTTCGTCCCGAATGACAGATTGGAATCAAACTTTTCTCGCTGATATTCTCGCGGAAAATACCGCGCGCTGACATCGCCAGCTGAAGATCGATGACACGAAACCCTGAGGATTTCCCGCTCGATGCTGTACACCATCCTCGTGACACTGATTGACTTGTATTTATTATCCGAAAATAAAGAAGGGAGCGAGAATATTGTTATACGCGGTACGTGTCGATGTTCGAGTAAAATTGCGAGGATCCAAGCTGGTCGAGTTTATTAGAATAACGGCGAGAGAACGTTGGACCCTCGATATCGACGCCTTGACCCTGAACAGCCAGCGAACTTCGCAACTTCCGAGCGACTCGCCGAAAAGTTTCCTCGTAAGGATAAAAAGTGACAGAAGTCTGCATAAACAGGATAAAGTGGTATTTTACGTGTCGTAACTATGTTTGCTGACTTTCCGCGAGAGTCTCGAGTTAAATGGATCGAGCGCCCAGCGAGCTTTTTAGTATTCCACTTGCAGATTTATCAAAGAATATATTATGGATATTGAATTCCATTTTTTGCGCCATTCTCAACGAGACTCCCACTTCTCTCCTCGAGAAACTTCTTAGTTTAAAAAACGAACCTAATAAATATGCTATTGTCACGCAAATTAATTCGTACGTTGGTGCTACAGTTTTCTTAGAATTAACAAGATTTTTTCAATAATTTTGATTACAATTACGAACATAAAAAAATATTCAAATTACAATCGATGAAAAAATGAAATGATATACCCGAGGAAAGAGTAACGAAGTCGAGGAAGCTTGCGTGAAGATCGCTGAGAACGCACGTGACAAATCTGCTCCGATCGCACGAACGTCGCGATTGCAATTCTACGTTAATCCTCGCCTCGTTTCGAGATCGATCGATTACACGTAACGATGGTAACGATCGTAACTCTCGCAAAAAGTATTCGCAACGAGATCCACAATTTTCTCTTCGCTAGCCACGAAGATACGAACGGCTGGTGAATCGAAAACGAAGGCATAGCAAAATGAAACGCGATACGTCCCGTACGAGCAATTAATTCACTGTTCTCCATCGGAACGCGACCATGCATCTTGGCTCTCACTCCGCACTCGATGGATCCGGGGTTTCAGGGCAGTCATCAGGCAAACCGGAACACATATCGGTGGCGAACGCTCGAGCATCGCCAAAATTCCGAGCCGAAGGCTCTTCTAACGAGCCGCTCGTTAAGCGCGAGCCAGCTCGCACGCAAACCTCGAGAACACGTGGCGATTCTACGCGTTCCACCATCAATTACCCCCCGTCTTTCCCGAACATGAATATCCACCAATCACTCCCCCACGGAAACTCGAAACGAAAGACGACGAAATGTGCACCCAAATCTTCACCTTTTATTCAAACCCTCGCAATCATTACATTCGAAAAGGAACTCGACAACGTCAAAGTACAAATTATACGTGTAACTCTATAAAAAAATCATCTACAGATACAAAAACTTCCTCTTTACCACTCTCTTCGATTATTCTATCCCAACGAATATCGAGATACAAATCACACGAACGATTAACCATAAAACGCGACGTAACAGCGACTCGAGAATCAAAAAACAACATCCGAAATTTCTTCTCAACCCTCTCTCGAAACAATTACGTTCGATTGAAAGTTCGCCTGTCAACGTACGATATGAGTGCGTGCACACCATGGAGTCTGAGCAAAACTCATCGAGAATAACCAAAAATGTCTGAAGCAAAATGATTCTCACCCCCCGCAGCAGCCAGGCCTCGCAGCTTCCGCTGGAGCTCCGACCGTAAACACACGTCGGTGGTTGATCGCGCACTGAAGTTTCCACCGCGGATCCGGCATCCGACTACTGTCCCACACCGACGAACACCGGCGTCGCCCCCACCCCCAGCCGCCGCTCGACGGTCGTCGTTGCCCCACCAGACGTCCCGCTCGACGCCCGGCGTCGACGAACAACCACCCCTCCTGCCGTCGCTTTTTAACCCTCCCACCTGGCCGCCACTCGAAACCGTCACCCAGCGTCACTGTGCGCCTCCACCTGCACCCACCCCTGCCGCTGTCAACCTGACACCTTTGCCACTGGTAGCGCCAGAAGCGGACGGACCGGATCAAGTAGTTTCTTCTTATCTCGAGAGGGACACGAGGAGAGGGTGCCGATCGCGCGAGGGTTGAACGTGTCGAGGGGTTGGCGATGGAATTGACGCGAGTCGCGAGTAAGATTTTGATACTGGTGACTACATTGTCGCTCGATTCGAGCTATGGTGGTTTATGGTTGCTCTGGATTGGAGGTACGTTTTGGGAGATTTGGTTTATGGTGGTTTATGGTTGCTTTCGATTTGAGGTACGTTTAGGTGATTAAACTGGGAATGAGTTTGAGAGAAAATTCTATCTCGAAAAGGATACGAGGAGAGGGTGCCGATCGCGCGAGGGTTGAACGTGTCGAGGGGTTGGCGATGGAATTGAAACGAGTCGCGAGTAAGATTTTGATACTGGTGACTACATTGTTGCTCGATTCGAGGATGTATCAGGTTTTGGGAGATTTGAGTTATGGTGGTTTATGGTTGCTCTGGATTTGAGGTACGTTTTGGGAGATTTGGTTTATGGTGGTTTATGGTTGCTCTGGATTTGAGGTACGTTTAGGTGATTAAATTGGGAATGCGTTTGAGAGAAAATTCTATCTCGAGAAGGACACGAGGAGAGGGTGGAACATGTCGAGGGGATGGAGATTGAATTGGAACGTGAGTTGCGAGTAAGATTTTGCTCGTGGTGACTACTTTGTTGCTCGATTCGAGAATGTATCAAGTTTGGGAAATTTGACTTATCGCGGTTTATAGTTGCTCTGGATTCGTGGTGATTAAACTGGGGATGCGTTTGAAAGAAAATTCATTGATTGTATTTGGATATTTGGAATGTGATATTTTTTTCGAGGAATGATTTCTGATTACGTTCTGTAAATTGCTGATGAATGTTCTCTGTGATTAATGAGTGAATTATATGGTGTTATTAAATTTGGAATTTAGAAATAGCGGATAATGGAGAATTGATAAGGCATCTTTAAATATTCACAGAGATCGTCTTCTCTTGCGAATAAAATTCCTGCACTTGTATGTTTTCATTCGATCACGTTAAGCTTCTGCTTATCCGCGGCTCCAATATACGGATTTCTCGTTCGATCGGCTCTCTTAGAATCTCGACCAACAATCGGCCAAGATGTAAAGAAGATTATCGAGCAAAGTATT